>NW_026967997.1:0-143196 GCF_028390025.1 Pseudophryne corroboree
GGGGCATATAAGAGATGCTGTCCTATATATGTGTGTATGCAAACTACAGGTGGTGCTGCAGGGCTCACACCCTTTTACTTGTCTTGTAGAGCAACTCTGGAGCTGTTTCTGGGTCCAGCTGCTGCAAGAAATCAGCTTGAATGCTTCAGGGGCTGGGGCATGGCCAACATGAGCCCACACTGATGGGGGGTGGGGGTGTATAAAGCGATTTAGGGGTCATCCAAGCGCAACCCCACAAAGGCCGCCATGCCCTGCGTGACCCTTTTCTCTTTTCATATGCAGACGAGGGTTGCAGCCAACTATGCCCACTGCTTGGATGACATCACTATATGCAAATCCATCTGCTGCAGGCCTTCCCCCAGGAATGCTTGCAGTAGTTGTTGCATTTGGTTTGTTGTTTGGGGGTGCTTCAGTATTAGGCAGCCTTCTGCCCTCCCACATTCGTCTGAAAATTTGTTCTCTCTGCAGTTGTTGTTCCCAGATGAGAGTTCCCTTGTGCTTCCTCAGTTGAATCTCCTTAACTTGACAGGGGTGTGCCCGAGCAGCCGCCCTCCACAGCCCTATCCCAACACATACTTATCTTGCATATGAGATCTCTTGATCATGAAGATAGTTCTCACAGGGTGAGGTTCATCCATTACATTTTAAAGTAGGAAGGTACAAATTACATATTCAAATTACATATATGTGCTGGATTCAAATGTTTTCCCTCCTTCCTTTCTCAATTGTGCCCATCAGCAGCTATTCTAATGTTGCTGCCAATGGGTGTGACGCATTCATTTCTTCTGTGGGGTACACTGGACTCCACAAGGATTCACATTGTATATGTACACCAGAGTAGGATCTTGATCTGAGGCACCAACAGGCTCAAAGCTTTTGACTGTTCCCAAGATGCTCAGCGCCCCCTCCTCTATAACCTCGCTTCCATGAACAGGGAGCTCAGTTTGTAGTTGGTGCCTTCAGTAGCAGGCCACTTAACAGGGGGCTGCCTCAGGCAGCCTATTCTTAGCTATTAATTTTGGCAAGAAAAGAAGAACTTTTTTTATAAGAATCTACAAGGGCTGCAGCAGGCTAGGTCTAATAGACCTCTTTACTGCAGCTCCATCACTCCCAGTGGCGCAGTATACTCCCGTGCCCCGGTTGCTGGGTCACTGCAGCGGAGGCTCCGGTTTCTTCCTAAGGTCAGTCACACACACACCGCCCTCCGGGATCACGAGGCCGCTGATGGGGGCGGGCCGTGTGCGCACTGGCGTGGACACTGATTACTGGGCAGCCGCTCCACTAGCCACCAGGGACAGTTAAGGAGCACAGCTCTGGGGTTTTTTCTCCTATATTAACCCCATTTTGTACTACCCGCAGTGCATTGTGATAGGTAATGGGGCCTGATTCAGGTTGGATCGCAATCCAACTGCAAAAACTGCTAAGAGCATACGCCTGCATTTTCTGCGGCACCCCGCAGATAATGCGATCACCTCTGCCTGTGAATCGGTGAAGGGGGGGGGGGAGGGGGGTCAACAACACTCCATTTCCAAGTCGGAGATGGAGCGGTGCGGGGGCACGGCTTCAAAATGGGGTCGGCAACGGAGAAACAGGAGGCGTGGTCAGAGCAGCTGCAGACATCACATGGGCCGGACTCTGCCAGTGGAGCCCCAGCGTCATGAGGTAGATTTTGTAGAGGCCGGGGAGGACTTCTGTTCCTGGGAACTAGCTGTGTTGTGCAGCTTTATTCCTCTGCCCCTACCTCTGGCAAGAAAGGACGCACCTCGCACTTTCTTGTTTCTTTGTGACCAAAAGGACTGCATTTGATAATGCGGAGCGTTCTTATGCTGTGAGGGAACATAAGGTAAAAAATTTGATTTTCCAACTGTAGCTGTGCGTGTTAATGCTTTGTCCATCCTACGGGAGGATTTCCATCGTAACCTATCCGTTGATGAAAAAGGATACGCCATAAGAATCCTTTTGGAAATCTGCAGTCTTTTATCTGGAGATTCCCAAGCTTTTTCACATAACTCGTTCAGCTCGTGTGACCCCCTCAAAGGTTACCTCAGGCTTCTTTCCCTTGTACATATGTACCCTCTTGTCAGGGACAGGGGGTTCCTCTGTGATGTGCAAAACATCTTTTATTGCCATAATCATATATCGAATGGATTTTGCCAATTTTGGCTGTAACTTTGCATCATCGTAATCGACACTGGAGTCAGAATCCGTGTCGGTATCTGTGTCAACAATCTGGGATAGTGGGCGCTTATGAGACCCTGACAGTCCCTGCAACATAGGATCAGGCATGGGTTGAGTCCCTGACTGTCCCAAAGCTTCAGCCTTGTCTAATCTTTTGTACAATGAGTTTACACTAGCATTTAAAACATTCCACATATCCATCCAATCAGGTGTCAGCGGAGACACCACATTCATTTGCTCCCGCTCCTCTCTAATATAGCCTTCTTCCTCAGACATGTCGACACACGTGTACCGACACACCACACACACAGGGAATACTTTTTCTGAAGACAGTTTCCCCACAAGGCCCTTTGGAGAGACAGAGAGAGAGTATGCCAGCACACTCCCCAGCGCTATATAACCCAGGAATAACACAGTAACTTAATGTTTGTCCAGTAGCGCTGCTGTATGTAATTTGCGCCGAATTATGTGCCCCCCCTCTCTTTTCAACCCTCTTCTCTACCGTGGTATAAGCAGGGGAGAGTCCGGGGAGCTTCCTCTCAGCGGTGCTGTGGAAAAAAAATGGCGCTGGTGAGTGCTGAGGGAGAAGCCCCGCCCCCTCGGCGGCGGGCTTCTGTCCCGCTTAAACTGTAAAATTGGTGGGGGCTCATACATATATACAGTGCCCAGCTGTATATATGTTATATTTTTGCCAAAAAGAGGTTTATATTGCTGCCCAGGGCGCCCCCCCTGCGCCCTGCACCCTTATAGTGACCGGAGTATGTGAGGTGTATGGGAGCAATGGCGCACAGCTGCAGTGCTGTACGCTACCTCAGTGAAGATCATGAACTCTGTGGAGCCCGTCTATCCCCATGGTCCTTACGGAGTCCCCAGCATCCTCTAGGACGTTAGAGAAACTAGGATTTTAATACCTACCGGTAAATCCTTTTCTCTTAGTCTGTTGAGGATGCTGGGCACCCGTCCCAGTGTGTACTGTGTCTGCAGTTATTAAATGGCCCTTAACTCCAGAACATTTATGTGGAGACAACTTTCCTGACTTGACCATCTTCCTTGGACGTTTTCCCCCTGTGTGACTGCTCCCCAGCCTCGGAGGGTTGCATCTGTGGTCCCTAGGATCCAGTCCTGGATCCCGAACCATCGCCCCTCAAGGAGGTGAGAACTGTGCAGCCACCAATGGAGTGAGATTCTGGTCTTGGAAGACAGGATTATCCTCCGGTGCATGTGTAGGTGGGATCCGGACCAATTGTTCAACAGGTCCCACTGGAACACTCTGGCATGGAACCTGCCAAACTGAATGGCCTCGTAGGCCACAACCATCTTCCCCAGCAACTGAATGCATTGATGGATTAACACTCTTGCTGGTTTCAGAATTTGTTTGACCAGACTCTGGATCTCCATAGCCTTTCCACTGGAAGAAAACCTCTTCTGTGTCCAGTATGTGTTATGATTTCAGCACTCTGGTCAGAGAAGATCTTATGGCAAGGACCGGAGCACTGGAACGGAATGCTGGGGAAGGGAGCAGGACAGGAAAATAGCCCCTGGCGCCCTAACTCTGTTGTCTCACCCGTGTTGTCAGAAATCCCCTGCGAGACTATGGTTTCTTGAGCCCTTGGCAGCCGCGTTTGAAGGGCGGATCATGTATGCCCAACTTCGATGCCCCCCGGTCTTAATGAGAGACAAAGGGAAACCCGAGACAGGGTGATAACAAGAGGCCCTCTAACTAAACAACCAGGCCAGGGGATAAGCAAACTCAAAACTATAATATGTGCGGAGAAACCGCCAGGAAAAAGGACAACCAAAATATCCACTTGTCCAATTCTCCTACCCGGCACCGCCGAGTACCAGAGAGGACTTGTGGAAGCGGAACCCTCCGCAAATGCTGCAAACACAAAATATAAAAGGTAAAGTGGCTGAGCCGCAACACACGGCAGAGCCGCAACTCACGAACACCACTGGATATAAAACGGTGATCAGTCAGGACTCCAGGGAACCAAACGACCTCTTGGGATGAGATGACAACTCCCGAATACCGGACTTCTGCGGACTGGAATGACCGGATACAGCAGGACTGGAAACAGACTCTCAGCAAACAAAGGCAGCATGCAGGAAGCTATTACCGGCATCTGTGAGAAGCCCTGGGAGTGTATTTAACAAGGAGTCCTCCAATCAGCTGCTAATGGCTGATTAGAATAAATGCCGTGCAGCTGCCTTGCTGCACGGCCAGAGAGCAGGTGAATATCTTAATTTCCTAAAGCCTAGAAACGGGGAACGCGGTCCGCCAGTGGCGTCCCCGTTGCAAGGGTCCGTGCAGCTCAGCGCGCCCGGCGTCTAGCGTTGCTAGGGAGCCGGCGGCTGTACGTGCACGGCATCTCTAGTTGCTAGGCGCCGGGCCGCGCAGACCATCAAGCGGACCCCGGCGCCTAACAGTACCCCCCCCTTGAGGAGGGGTCAAGGAACCCCTAAAGCCAGGTTTCTGAGGAAATTCCCGAAAAAATGCCCTCTTGAGCCTCGGGGCATGAAGATCCTTATCCAGGACCCAAGACCTTTCCTCCGGACCATAGCCTTTCCAGTGAACCAGAAAATACAGCCGATCCCGGGACAATTTGGAATCGAGAACCTTCTCTACCATGAACTCCTGTTGTCCCTGTACATCCACTGGAGATCTACCCTGAGAGATCTTCCGAGGAAATCTACTGGAAGAAACGTATTGTTTCAACAGGGAACAATGAAACGTATTTCCAATCCTGAGAGATCTTGGTAAACGTAACCGAAAGGCAACTGGGTTGACTCTTTTAATAATAAGAAATGGCCCAATAAATTTGGGTCCCAGTCTAGCTGAGGATTGTCGAAGCCTGATGTTGCGAGTCGACAACCACACCCTATCTCCCACCTTAAAAGTGCAAGGACGTCGGAGCCTGTCAGAAAATTTCTTCTCTCGAAAAGCCGCTTTTCTGAGAGCAAGGTGCACCTTTTTCCAAATGGCTCTGAGATGGGAGGTTAAGGTAAGCGAGAAGACTGAGGAATGATGAAAAAAAGAATTAGCTCTGGGGTGAAAACCAAAAACTGAAAAGAATGGAGACTCTTTAGTGGAGGAATGACAAGAATTATTGTAAGCAAATTCAGCCAACGGAAGAAACTCGGACCAATCATTCTGGAGTTTGGCTGAATACAAGCGCAAATATTGTTTCAATGATTGGTTAACTCGTTCGGTTTGCCCGTTGGATTGTGGGTGGTAACCGGATGTTAACGACAATTTCATCTTCAATGAGGCACAAAAACATTTCCAGAATTGTGCGATGAATTGTGGACCCCGATCAGAAACAATATCAGTAGGCAACCCATGAAGCCTGAATACATGGCGGAGAAACAAAACTGCCAACCCTTGGGCAGAAGGCAATCGGGGAAGAGCAATAAAATGAGCCATTTTACTAAAACGGTCCACTACCACCCATATGACTCGGAATCCGGCTGAAAGGGGAAGGTCAACCACAAAATCCATGGAAATATGAGACCACGGCCTGAGAGGAACATTTAAGGGCATAAGTTGCCCGATGGGCAAGGAACGGGGAACCTTATGCTGTGCACAAACCTGACATGAATAAACAAATTCCTTGACGTCTTTAGAAAGACCAGGCCACCATACTGAGCGAGAGACTAACTCCAATGTCTTAGAGACTCCTGGATGCCCTGAAACTTTGTTATCATGGAATTCCGTTAAAACAGTAACTCTCAAAAACTCAGGGACGTAAAGACGACCAGCAGGAGTAATTCTAGGAGCTTGGTGTTGAAGCTGTTTTAACTGGGTAAATAAATCTTGTGTGAGGCCCGCCCAGATGACCGAAGATGGAAGTATGGGGGTAACAGGATTGTTATTGTGAACCGGAAGAAAGCTATGTGACAGGGCATCAGCCTTAGTATTCTTGGAACCAGGCCTGAAAGTGATTATAAATTTGAAACGCGTAAAAAATAATGCCCAACGTGCCTGCCGGGCATTAAGCCGCTTAGCCGATTCAATGTATTGCAGGTTCTTATGGTCAGTCAATACCGAAATAGTATGTTTTGCTCCCTCCAGCCAATGCCTCCACTCCTCGAAAGCCCATTTTACCGCCAGTAACTCCCGATTACCAACGTCATAGTTGGATTCAGCGGAGGAGAATTTCCTGGACATAAAGGCACAAGGATGTAACTCCAGAGACTCCGGATCCTTTTGAGAAAGGATAGCCCCCACTCCAACCTCCGAGGCATCAACCTCCACCACAAAGGGCAATTCCGGATTAGGATGTCTGAGGACTGGAGCCGAGACAAAGGCTTGTTTCAAGGCCCGGAAGGACAACTCAGCTTCACGCGACCAGTTGGTAGGATCCGCTCCTTTCTTTGTCAGAGCTACAATGGGAGCAACCAGGTCAGAAAAAGAATGAATGAACCTCCTATAATAATTCGCAAACCCTAAAAAACGCTGAATTGCTTTTAAATTGGTGGGTTGCGCCCAACTAAGGATGGCCTGGAGTTTCTTTGGTTCCATGGAAAATCCCTGAGGGGAAATTATGTACCCTAAAAAAGATACTTCCGTGACATGAAACTCACACTTCTCCAGCTTGGCATATAAATGATTCTCACATAACTTTTGAAGAACCAGACGCACCTGGGTAACATGTTGTTCCATTGATTTAGAAAAAATCAGGATGTCGTCTAAGTAAACGACCACGAATTTCCCTAGGAAGTCACGGAGCACATCGTTAATGAGGTCTTGAAAAACTGCCGGAGCATTGGACAGGCCGAACGGCATCACCAGGTATTCGTAGTAACCCGACTGAGTACTGAAGGCCGTTTTCCACTCATCTCCAGATTTAATTCGGATGAGGTTGTACGCTCCTCTAAGGTCAATTTTAGAAAAAAATCACAGCAGAACGTAACTGATCAAAGAGTACAGAAATCAACGGCAAAGGATAGGTGTTTTTAACTGAGATCTTATTCAGGGCTCTAAAATCAATGCAAGGTCTAAGCGAGCCATCCTTTTTCTCCACAAAGAAGAAGCCTGCACTTAAAGGAGATTTTGATGGTCTAATAAATCCTTTCTCAAGGCTCTCCTTTACATAATCATTCATAGCCGCAGTTTCTGGCCCGGATAATGCATATAATCTTCCCTTTGGCAATGCGGCACCAGGAATTAACTCAATAGCACAATCATAAGGCCGATGGGGAGGCAGAATGTCCGCATTGCCTTTGGAGAAAACATCAGCAAACTCCTGGTATTCCACCGGAATGAGTTCTGGAATGATAGCTGCTACTCTGACTGGAAACGTGATACATTCCTTATCACAAAAAGTACCCCAATGTGAAATCTCCCCCGACCGCCAATCAATGGTGGGATTATGAAAGGCCAGCCAAGGGTGACCCAGAACAACTGGAACTGCTGGTCAATGTGTAAGAAAGAACTCGATTTTCTCGGAATGTAGAGCTCCTACTGTAAGTAGTACAGGGGGTGTACGGAGAGAAATAATCCCATTAGACAGCGGACTCCCATCTAAGCCATGCATGGTGACACACCTACCCAAAGGTAACTGAGGAATGCCTAAGGCCTTAGCCCAAGTTAAATCCATAAAGTTTCCTGCAGCTCCACTGTCAACAAAAGCCGACACCGAAGAACTGAGGCTGCCAAAGGAAACTTTAACTGGGACTAAAAGGGAGTTATTCGAGGAGATAAGCTGCAGACCTAGGTGAACCCCCTCACAATTCACCTGGTCAAAGCATTTCCCGACTTGTTCGGACAATTACGAGCAAAATGTCCCTTACCCCCACAGTACAGACAAAGACCAGAATTTTGCCTTCTGGCTCTTTCTTCAGGAGACAGCCGGGAGAGACCCATCTGCATGGTCTCCTCTACGTCTTCAGGAATGGAATATACACACGGACTTGACCTTACAGGTGCTCCTTTTTCAGCCCTCCGCTTTCTGAGACGACGATTAATCTTAATAGAAAGCTCCATGAGTTTATCAAGAGTCTCAGGAGCGGGGTACTGAAGGAGACTGTCTTTTATAGACTCTGATAAGCCGAGGCGAAACTGACTGCGCAGGGCTGGGTCATTCCAGCCACAGTCGTTCGACCAACGGCGAAACTCCGTACAATAAACCTCTGCAGGATTTCTACCCTGTCTGAGAGCGCGCAACTGACTTTCAGCGGACGCCTCTCTATCAGGGTCATCATACAAGAGCCCTAAAGACTCAAAAAAAGCGTCAACTGACAACAATGCCGGATCCTCTGCTCTTAAACCAAATGCCCAGGTCTGAGGATCCCCCTGGAGCAAAGAAATAATAAACCCGACCCGCTGAGATTCAGTACCCGAGGAAGTCGGTCTTAAACGAAAATAAAGTTTACAGGATTCTTTAAAATTAAAAAACTCTTTTCTATCACCAGAAAAACGGTCAGGCAAATGCATCTTTGGTTCAGGGACTACCCTTGGGGAAGCTCGCAAAAGATCTTCCTGCGACTTCACCCGAAGAGAAAGATCCTGAACCATCTGAGTAAGTTCTTGAATCTGGCTGACTAAGAGCTGACCAGGATTTGGCCCTAAACCTGTTGGATTCATGAGGCCGATAAACTCTCACAAAACTGAATGAAAAAAAATTAAACCCCGTTTAATTTTAAGTTTTGGTATGGCCGGTAATAATGTTATGATTCCAGCACTCTGGTCAGAGAAGATCTTATGGCAAGGACTGGAGCACTGGAACGGAATGCTGGGGAAGGGAGCAGGACAGGAAAATAGCCCCTGGCGCCCTAACTCTGTTGTCTCACCCGTGTTGTCAGAAATCCCCTGCGAGACTATGGTTTCTTGAGCCCTTGGCAGCCGCGTTTGAAGGGCGGATTATGTCTGCCCAACTTCGATGCCCCCCAGTCTTAATGAGAGACAAAGGGAAACCCGAGACAGGGTGATAACAAGAGGCCCTCTAACTAAACAACCAGGCCAGGGGCTAAGCAAACTCAAAACTATAATATGTGCGGAGAAACCGCCAGGAAAAAGGACAACCAAAATATCCACTTGTCCAATTCTCCTACCCGGCACCGCCAAGTACCAGAGAGGACTTGTGGAAGCGGAACCCTCCACAAATGCTCCAAACACAAAATATAAAAGGTAAAGCGGCTGAGCCGCAACACACGGCAGAGCCGCAACTCACGAACACCACTGGATATAAAACGGTGATCAGTCAGGACTCCAGGGAACCAAACGACCTCTTGGGATGAGATGACAACTCCCGAATACCGGACTTCTGCGGACTGGAATGACCGGATACAGCAGGACTGGAAACAGACTCTCAGCAAACAAAGGCAGCATGCAGGAAGCTATTACCGGCGTCTGTGAGAAGCCCTGGGAGTGTATTTAACAAGGAGTCCTCCAATCAGCTGCTAAAGGCTGATTAGAATAAATGCCGTGCAGCTGCCTTGCTGCACGGCCAGAGAGCAGGTGAATATCTTAATTTCCTAAAGCCTAGCAACGGGGAACGCGGTCCGCCAGTGGCGTCCCCATTGCTAGGGTCCGTGCGGCTCAGCGCGCCCGGCGTCTAGCGTTGCTAATGAGCCGGCGGCTGTACGTGCACGGCGTCTCTAGTTGCTAGGCGCCGGGCCGCGCAGACCATCAAGCGGACCCCGGCGCCTAACAGTATGACTCCCAAAAACAACAACCGCGTCATTGGGACCAACTGCGATTTTGGCAAGTTTAGGAGCCAACCATGTTGTTGAAGAACTGTCAGGGAGAGTGCAATGTTTTGCACCAACTGGTCCCTGGATCTCGCCTTTATCAGGAGATCATCCAAGTACGGGATAATTGTGACTCCTTGCTTGCGAAGGAGAACCATAATTTCCGCCATCACCCTGGTGAAAATCCTCGGAGCCGTGGACAGACCAAACGGCAATGTCTGAAATTGGTAATGACAATCCTGAATTGCAAACCTTAGGTAGCTTGAGGCAGTGGCTAAATGGGAACATGTAAGTAGGCATCCTTAATGTCTACCAAAACCATGAAATCTCCGTCCTCCGGACTGGAGATCACTGCCCTGAGAAATTCCATCTTGAAATTGAATTTCTTTAGGAAGAAATTGAGGGATTTCAGATTTAAGATTGGTCTGACTGAGCCGTCCGGCTTCGGGACCACGAAGAGGCTTGAATAAAGACCTTCTCCCTGCTGACTAAGGCCAATTTGAACAATCGGTGAGGGGGAACGTCTTGAAACCCCAGTTTGTACCCTTGGGACACTATTTGTAAAACCCACGAGTCCAGGTCCGAATGAATCCAGAACTGACTGAAGAGTTTTAGACGTGCCCCCACTGGTGTGGGCTCCTGCAAGAAAGCCCCAGTGTCATGCAGTGGATTTGGCAGAAGCAGAGGACAATCTCTGGTCCTGCGATCTTGAAGAGGCTACAGACCTCTTCCTTTTCCTTCCTCTACCTGCAAAGAAAGGGGAATCTTAACTTCTTGCATATCTATTGGGCCAAAATGACTGCGGTAGATAATGATGCGTCTTCATCCGTTGAGAGGGAACATAGGGCAAGAAGGTTGACTTACCATTGAAATGAGGATGCATCTTGCTGCCTTTCCAATGAAGCAAGTTTAATTTAGTAATAGGTGAAAAACCATCCTTACAAAGGTGTTAATCAGAGACTTGGCTTTGTGGACACTTTTCAGAGAACAAATTTGTTAGCATAAAAATAAAGCCAGAAAATGAAGAGCTGTTTAATCACTCAATTGGATTTTTCTGCCAGCATATTTCTTTTTCTCTGCAACCCACTGCTAAATTGTGCTTCCTAGATGTTTTTATAAAATCACTGAATCAAATCTAACTCTGATTACATCAGAGAAGGCCAGGTACCCTACACCATAACAGGGGGTATGAAATTTGACTTGTCTACTTAAAGATCACCAAAATCTGATAACAAGGTCAATTACGTCCCCGGGTGGGATTGAACCACCAACCTTTTGGTTAATAGCCATACATACTAACTGATTGCGCCACAGAGATACTTTGCAAAAGTTCATACTGACAAAGGCTAATAAGCATTCATCTAAAACGTTTCCTAGAAAAACTTTAAAAAGTCAATAATCTGGAGAGTTTTTGTAAGATGTTTCTTCCATCAACCAACGAAGAAACACATTGGTACTTTCCCATGATGAGTGAGTGCTTCAGGATCTCTTGCACTTACATGTGCAGCAGAGTGCTGCAATGGAAGCATGCTGGGCCCATAAGCCAGAGGTAGGCAGATTGAAACTATCCTCTGCTATATGCATTTTTTTTTGTTAATTAAAGTAATCCAAAACTGGGATTGATATTTTGTCTCTTTTATTTTTACTTAAAGTACAATAACTTTTACCATTTATTTTGTTTTAATAGTATATTGACAGTATTGTTTTCTTTCAAAAATCCACTTCATTTTCTTTACCCTATTATTAAAATGGTAATTGACAAAAACAAACTACATTGTCACCAGAAGAGCAATACAAAATGTACAAGTGATATATTAAAATCATCTTTCCAGCTTGAATTTCAATGATGCATTGGGGCAACGATTTTGTGAGAAACATCTTCACCCTTAAATAAAGATTTTCGTAATTTCTTACCTGTGTGCTAATTAGATATCACCTTGTTTTCACATTAAACAGACTTCCACATGAGAAAGCAGCAAGGATGCAGTGGCGTTAATGTTTCCTGGTGTCAACCTGTATTATTTCAGTAGACATTGAAATGAGGATGCATCTTGCTGCCTTTCCAATGAAGCAAGTTTAATTTAGTAATAGGTGAAAAACCATCCCTACAAAGGTGTTAATCAGAGACTTGGCTTTGTGGACACTTTTCAGAGAACAAATTTGTTAGCATAAAAATAAAGCCAGAAAATGAAGAGCTGTTTAATCACGCAATTTGATTTTTTTGCCAGCATATTTCTTTTTCTCTGCAACCCACTGCTAAATTGTGCTTCCTAGATGTTTTTATAAAATCACTGAATCAAATCTAACTCTGATTACATCAGAGAAGGCCAGGTACCCTACACCATAACAGGGGGTATGAAATTTGACTTGTCTACTTAAAGATCACCAAAATCTGATAACAAGGTCAATTAGGTCCCTGGGTGGGATTGAACCACCAACGTTTTGGTTAATAGCCGTACATACTAACTGATTGCGCCACAGAGACACTTTGCAAAAGTTCATACTGACAAAGGCTAATAAGCATTCATCTAAAACGTTTCCTAGAAAAACTTTAAAAAGTCAATAATCTGGAGAGTTTTTGTAAGATGTTTCTTCCATCAACCAACGAAGAAACACATTGGTACTTTCCCATGATGAGTGAGTGCTTCAGGATCTCTTGCACTTACATGTGCAGCAGAGTACAGCAATGGAAGCATGCTGGGCCCATAACCCAGAGGTAGGCAGATTGAAACTATCCTCTGCTATATGCATTTTTTTGTTTGTTAATTAAAGTAATCCAAAACTGGGATTGATATTTTGGCTCTTTTATTTTTACTTAAAGTACAATAACTTTTACCATTTTAATTTGTTTTAATAGTATATTGACAGTATTGTTTTCTTTCAAAAATCCACTTCATTTTCTTTACCCTATTATTTAAATGGTAATTTACAAAAACAAACTACATTGTCACCAGAAGAGCAATTCAAAATGTACAAGTGATATATTAAAATCATCTTTCCAGCTTGAATTTCAATGATGCATTGGGGCAACGATTTTGTGAGAAACATCTTCACCCTTAAATAAAGATTTTCTTAATTCCTTACCTGTGTGCTAATTAGATATCACCTTGTTTTCACATTAAACAGACTTCCACATGAGAAAGCAGCAAGGATGCAGTGGCGTTAATGTTTCCTGGTGTCAACCTGTATTATTTCAGTAGACATTGAAATGAGGATGCATCTTGCTGCCTTTCCAATGAAGCAAGTTTAATTTAGTAATAGGTGAAAAACCATCCCTACAAAGGTGTTAATCAGAGACTTGGCTTTGTGGACACTTTTCAGAGAACAAATTTGTTAGCATAAAAATAAAGCCAGAAAATGAAGAGCTGTTTAATCACTCAAATGGATTTTTTTGCCAGCATATTTCTTTTTCTCTGCAACCCACTGCTAAATTGTGCTTCCTAGCTGTTTTTATAAAATCACTGAATCAAATCTAACTCTGATTACATCAGAGAAGGCCAGGTACCCTACACCATAACAGGGGGTTTGAAATTTTGACTTGTCTACTTAAAGATCACCAAAATCTGATAACAAGGTCAATTACATACCTGGGTGGGATTGAACCACCAACCTTTTGGTTAATAGCCGTACACACTAACTGACTGCGCCACAGAGACACATTGTGAAAGTATATACTGACAAGGGCTAATAAGCATTCATCTAAAACGTTTCCTAGAAAAACTTTAAAAAGTCAATAATCTGGAGAGTTTTTGTAAGATGTTTCTTCCATCAACCAACGAAGAAACACATTGGTACTTTCCCATGATGAGTGAGTGCTTCAGGATCTCTTGCACTTACATGTGCAGCAGAGTACAGCAATGGAAGCATGCTGGGCCCATAACCCAGAGGTAGGCAGATTGAAACTATTCTCTGCTATATGCATTTTTTTTTGTTTGTTAATTAAAGTAATCCAAAACTGGGATTGATATTTTGGCTCTTTTATTTTTACTTAAAGTACCATAACTTTTACCATTTTAATTTGTTTTAATAGTATATTGACAGTATTGTTTTCTTTCAAAAATCCACTTAATTTTCTTTACCCTATTATTTAAATGGTAATTGACAAAAACAAACTACATTGTCACCAGAAGAGCAATTCAAAATGTACAAGTGATATATTAAAATCATCTTTCCAGCTTGAATTTCAATGATGCATTGGGGCAACGATTTTGTGAGAAACATCTTCACCCTTAAATAAAGATTTTCTTAATTCCTTACCTGTGTGCTAATTAGATATCACCTTGTTTTCATATTAAACAGACTTCCACATGAGAAAGCAGCAAGGATGCAGTGGCGTTAATGTTTCCTGGTGTCAACCTGTATTATTTCAGTAGACATTGAAATGAGGATGCATCTTGCTGCCTTTCCAATGAAGCAAGTTTAATTTAGTAATAGGTGAAAAACCATCCCTACAAAGGTGTTAATCAGAGACTTGGCTTTGTGGACACTTTTCAGAGAACAAATTTGTTAGCATAAAAATAAAGCCAGAAAATGAAGAGCTGTTTAATCACGCAATTTGATTTTTTTGCCAGCATATTTCTTTTTCTCTGCAACCCACTGCTAAATTGTGCTTCCTAGATGTTTTTATAAAATCACTGAATCAAATCTAACTCTGATTACATCAGAGAAGGCCAGGTACCCTACACCATAACAGGGGGTATGAAATTTGACTTGTCTACTTAAAGATCACCAAAATCTGATAACAAGGTCAATTACGTCCCCGGGTGGGATTGAACCACCAACCTTTTGGTTAATAGCCAATACAAGTGATATATTAAAATCATCTTTCCAGCTTGAATTTCAATGATGCATTGGGGCAACGATTTTGTGAGAAACATCTTCACCCTCTTCGTTTGGGAGAAAAATGCAAAGGTACAAGACAGCTTTTCCTTGCCAATATCTCTCTTTTGCAAAAAGCTGCGCATTGGAAAATTCAGGGCTATGTCGTGTAGATGATGGCCTAACAGGAGGCTTTAAAATTTTAATTCTAGTGTCCTTCGTTTGGGAGAAAAATGCAAAGGTACAAGACAGCTTTTCCTTGCCAATATCTCTCTTTTGCAAAGAGCTGCGCATTGGAAAATTCAGGGCTATGTCGTGTAGATGATGGCCTAACAGGAGGCTTTAAAATTTTCTTTCTAGTGTCCTTCGTTTGGGAGAAAAATGCAAAGGTACAAGACAGCATTTCCTTGCCAATATCTCTCTTTTGCAAAGAGCTGCGCATTGGAAAAATCAGGGCTATGTCGTGTAGATGATGGCCTAACAGGAGGCTTTAAAATTTTCTTTCTAGTGTCCTTCGTTTGGGAGAAAAATGCAAAGGTACAAGACAGCTTTTCCTTGCCAATATCTCTCTTTTGCAAAGAGCTACGCATTGGAAAATTCAGGGCTATGTCGTGTAGATGATGGCCTAACAGGAGGCTTTAAAATTTTAATTCTAGTGTCCTTCGTTTGGGAGAAAAATGCAAAGGTACAAGACAGCTTTTCCTTGCCAATATCTCTCTTTTGCAAAGAGCTGCGCATTGGAAAATTCAGGGCTATGTCGTGTAGATGATGGCCTAACAGGAGGCTTTAAAATTTTAATTCTAGTGTCCTTCGTTTGGGAGAAAAATGCAAAGGTACAAGATAGCTTTTCCTTGCCAATATCTCTCTTTTGCAAAGAGCTGCGCATTGGAAAATTCATGGCTATGCCGTGTAGATGATGGTCTAACAGGAGGCTTTAAAATTTTCTTTCTAGTGTCCTTCGTTTGGGAGAAAAATGCAAAGGTACACGATAGCTTTTCCTTGCCAATATCTCTCTTTTGCAAAGAGCTGCGCATTGGAAAATTCAGGGCTATGTCGTGTAGATGATGGCCTAAAGGAGGCTTTAAAATTTTCTTTCTTGTGTCCTTCGTTTGGGAGAAAAATGCAAAGGTACAAGACAGCTTTTCCTTGCCAATATCTCTCTTTTGCAAAGAGCTGTGCATTGGAAAATTCAGGGCTATATCGTGTAGATGATGGCCTAACAGGAGGCTTTAAAATTTTAATTCTAGTGTCCTTCGTTTGGGAGAAAAATGCAAAGGTACAAGACAGCTTTTCCTTGCCAATATCTCTCTTTTGCAAAGAGCTGCGCATTGGAAAATTCAGGGCTATGTCGTGTAGATGATGGCCTAACAGGAGGCTTTAAATTTTTCTTTCTAGTGTCCTTCGTTTGGGAGAAAAATGCAATGGTACAAGACAGCTTTTCCTTGCCAATATCTCTCTTTTGCAAAGAGCTGCGCATTGGAAAATTCAGGTCTATGTCGTGTAGATGATGGCCTAACAGGAGGCTTTAAAATTTTAATTCTAGTGTCCTTCGTTTGGGAGAAAAATGCAAAGGTACAAGATAGCTTTTCCTTGCCAATATCTCTCTTTTGCAAAGAGCTACGCATTGGAAAATTCAGATGGCCTAACAGGAGGCTTTAAAATTTTAATTCTAGTGTCCTTCGTTTGGGAGAAAAATGCAAAGGTACAAGACAGCTTTTCCTTGCCAATATCTCTCTTTTGCAAAGAGCTGCGCATTGGAAAATTCAGGGCTATGTCGTGTAGATGATGGCCTAACAGGAGGCTTTAAATTTTTCTTTCTAGTGTCCTTCGTTTGGGAGAAAAATGCAATGGTACAAGACAGCTTTTCCTTGCCAATATCTCTCTTTTGCAAAGAGCTGCGCATTGGAAAATTCAGGTCTATGTCGTGTAGATGATGGCCTAACAGGAGGCTTTAAAATTTTAATTCTAGTGTCCTTCGTTTGGGAGAAAAATGCAAAGGTACAAGATAGCTTTTCCTTGCCAATATCTCTCTTTTGCAAAGAGCTACGCATTGGAAAATTCAGGGCTATGTCGTGTAGATGATGGCCTAACAGGAGGCTTTAAAATTTTAATTCTAGTGTCCTTCGTTTGGGAGAAAAATGCAAAGGTACAAGACAGCTTTTCCTTGCCAATATCTCTCTTTTGCAAAGAGCTGCGCATTGGAAAATTCAGGGCTATGTCGTGTAGATGATGGCCTAACAGGAGGCTTTAAAATTTTCTTTCTAGTGTCCTTCGTTTGGGAGAAAAATGCAATGGTACAAGACAGCTTTTCCTTGCCAATATCTCTCTTTTGCAAAGAGCTGCGCATTGGAAAAATCAGGGCTATGTCGTGTAGATGATGGCCTAACAGGAGGCTTTAAAATTTTCTTTCTAGTGTCCTTCGTTTGGGAGAAAAATGCAAAGGTACAAGACAGCTTTTCCTTGCCAATATCTCTCTTTTGCAAAGAGCTACGCATTGGAAAATTCAGGGCTATGTCGTGTAGATGATGGCCTAACAGGAGGCTTTAAAATTTTCTTTCTAGTGTCCTTCGTTTGGGAGAAAAATGCAAAGGTACAAGACAGCTTTTTCTTGCCAATATCTCTCTTTTGCAAAGAGCTGCGCATTGGAAAATTCAGGGCTATGTCGTGTAGATGATGGCCTAACAGGAGGCTTTAAAATTTTCTTTCTAGTGTCCTTCGTTTGGGAGAAAAATGCAATGGTACAAGACAGCTTTTCCTTGCCAATATCTCTCTTTTGCAAAGAGCTGCGCATTGGAAAATTCAGGGCTATGTCGTGTAGATGATGGCCTAACAGGAGGCTTTAAAATTTTAATTCTAATGTCCTTCGTTTGGGAGAAAAATGCAAAGGTACAAGATAGCTTTTCCTTGCCAATATCTCTCTTTTGCAAAGAGCTACGCATTGGAAAATTCAGGGCTATGTCGTGTAGATGATGGCCTAACAGGAGGCTTTAAAATTTTCTTTCTAGTGACCTTCGTTTGGGAGAAAAATGCAAAGGTACAAGACAGCTTTTCCTTGCCAATATCTCTCTTTTGCAAAGAGCTGCGCATTGGAAAATTCAGGGCTATGTCGTGTAGCTGATGGCCTAACAGGAGGCTTTAAAATTTTTATTCTAGTGTCCTTCGTTTGGGAGAAAAATGCAAAGGTACCTGACAGCTTTTCCTTGCCAATATCTCTCTTTTGCAAAGAGCTGCGCATTGGAAAATTCAGGGCTATGTCGTGTAGATGATGGCCTAACAGGAGGCTTTAAATTTTTCTTTCTAGTGTCCTTCGTTTGGGAGAAAAATGCAATGGTACAAGACAGCTTTTCCTTGCCAATATCTCTCTTTTGCAAAGAGCTGCGCATTGGAAAATTCAGGTATATGTCGTGTAGATGATGGCCTAACAGGAGGCTTTAAAATTTTAATTCTAGTGTCCTTCGTTTGGGAGAAAAATGCAAAGGTACAAGATAGCTTTTCCTTGCCAATATCTCTCTTTTGCAAAGAGCTACGCATTGGAAAATTCAGATGGCCTAACAGGAGGCTTTAAAATTTTAATTCTAGTGTCCTTCGTTTGGGAGAAAAATGCAAAGGTACAAGACAGCTTTTCCTTGCCAATATCTCTCTTTTGCAAAGAGCTGCGCATTGGAAAATTCAGGGCTATGTCGTGTAGATGATGGCCTAACAGGAGGCTTTAAATTTTTCTTTCTAGTGTCCTTCGTTTGGGAGAAAAATGCAATGGTACAAGACAGCTTTTCCTTGCCAATATCTCTCTTTTGCAAAGAGCTGCGCATTGGAAAATTCAGGTCTATGTCGTGTAGATGATGGCCTAACAGGAGGCTTTAAAATTTTAATTCTAGTGTCCTTCGTTTGGGAGAAAAATGCAAAGGTACAAGATAGCTTTTCCTTGCCAATATCTCTCTTTTGCAAAGAGCTACGCATTGGAAAATTCAGGGCTATGTCGTGTAGATGATGGCCTAACAGGAGGCTTTAAAATTTTAATTCTAGTGTCCTTCGTTTGGGAGAAAAATGCAAAGGTACAAGACAGCTTTTCCTTGCCAATATCTCTCTTTTGCAAAGAGCTGCGCATTGGAAAAATCAGGGCTATGTCGTGTAGATGATGGCCTAACAGGAGGCTTTAAAATTTTCTTTCTAGTGTCCTTCGTTTGGGAGAAAAATGCAAAGGTACAAGACAGCTTTTCCTTGCCAATATCTCTCTTTTGCAAAGAGCTACGCATTGGAAAATTCAGGGCTATGTCGTGTAGATGATGGCCTAACAGGAGGCTTTAAAATTTTCTTTCTAGTGTCCTTCGTTTGGGAGAAAAATGCAAAGGTACAAGACAGCTTTTTCTTGCCAATATCTCTCTTTTGCAAAGAGCTGCGCATTGGAAAATTCAGGGCTATGTCGTGTAGATGATGGCCTAACAGGAGGCTTTAAAATTTTCTTTCTAGTGTCCTTCGTTTGGGAGAAAAATGCAATGGTACAAGACAGCTTTTCCTTGCCAATATCTCTCTTTTGCAAAGAGCTGCGCATTGGAAAATTCAGGGCTATGTCGTGTAGATGATGGCCTAACAGGAGGCTTTAAAATTTTAATTCTAATGTCCTTCGTTTGGGAGAAAAATGCAAAGGTACAAGATAGCTTTTCCTTGCCAATATCTCTCTTTTGCAAAGAGCTACGCATTGGAAAATTCAGGGCTATGTCGTGTAGATGATGGCCTAACAGGAGGCTTTAAAATTTTCTTTCTAGTGACCTTCGTTTGGGAGAAAAATGCAAAGGTACAAGACAGCTTTTCCTTGCCAATATCTCTCTTTTGCAAAGAGCTGCGCATTGGAAAATTCAGGGCTATGTCGTGTAGCTGATGGCCTAACAGGAGGCTTTAAAATTTTTATTCTAGTGTCCTTCGTTTGGGAGAAAAATGCAAAGGTACCTGACAGCTTTTCCTTGCCAATATCTCTCTTTTGCAAAGAGCTGCGCATTGGAAAATTCAGGGCTATGTCGTGTAGATGATGGCATAACAGGAGGCTTTAAAATTTTAATTCTAGTGTCCTTCGTTTGGGAGAAAAATGCAAAGGTACAAGACAGCTTTTCCTTGCCAATATCTCTCTTTTGCAAAAAGCTGCGCATTGGAAAATTCAGGGCTATGTCGTGTAGATGATGGCCTAACAGGAGGCTTTAAAATTTTAATTCTAGTGTCCTTCGTTTGGGAGAAAAATGCAAAGGTACAAGACAGCTTTTCCTTGCCAATATCTCTCTTTTGCCAAGAGCTGCGCATTGGAAAATTCAGGGCTATGTCGTGTAGATGATGGCCTAACAGGAGGCTTTAAAATTTTCTTTCTAGTGTCCTTCGTTTGGGAGAAAAATGCAATGGTACAAGACAGCATTTCCTTGCCAATATCTCTCTTTTGCAAAGAGCTGCGCATTGGAAAAATCAGGGCTATGTCGTGTAGATGATGGCCTAACAGGAGGCTTTAAAATTTTCTTTCTAGTGTCCTTCGTTTGGGAGAAAAATGCAAAGGTACAAGACAGCTTTTCCTTGCCAATATCTCTCTTTTGCAAAGAGCTACGCATTGGAAAATTCAGGGCTATGTCGTGTAGATGATGGCCTAACAGGAGGCTTTAAAATTTTAATTCTAGTGTCCTTCGTTTGGGAGAAAAATGCAAAGGTACAAGACAGCTTTTCCTTGCCAATATCTCTCTTTTGCAAAGAGCTGCGCATTGGAAAATTCAGGGCTATGTCGTGTAGATGATGGCCTAACAGGAGGCTTTAAAATTTTAATTCTAGTGTCCTTCGTTTGGGAGAAAAATGCAAAGGTACCTGACAGCTTTTCCTTGCCAATATCTCTCTTTTGCAAAGAGCTGCGCATTGGAAAATTCAGGGCTATGTCGTGTAGATGATGGCATAACAGGAGGCTTTAAAATTTTAATTCTAGTGTCCTTCGTTTGGGAGAAAAATGCAAAGGTACAAGACAGCTTTTCCTTGCCAATATCTCTCTTTTGCAAAGAGCTGCGCATTGGAAAATTCAGGGCTATGTCGTGTAGATGATGGCCTAACAGGAGGCTTTAAAATTTTAATTCTAGTGTCCTTCGTTTGGGAGAAAAATACAAAGGTACAAGACAGCTTTTCCTTGCCAATATCTCTCTTTTGCAAAGAGCTACGCATTGGAAAATTCAGGGCTATGTCGTGTAGATGATGGCCTAACAGGAGGCTTTAAAATTTTAATTCTAGTGTCCTTCGTTTGGGAGAAAAATGCAAAGGTACAAGATAGCTTTTCCTTGCCAATATCTCTCTTTTGCAAAGAGCTGCGCATTGGAAAATTCAGGGCTATGTCGTGTAGATGATGGCCTAAACGAGGCTTTAAAATTTTCTTTCTTGTGTCCTTCGTTTGGGAGAAAAATGCAATGGTACAAGACAGCTTTTCCTTGCCAATATCTCTCTTTTGCAAAGAGCTACGCATTGGAAAATTCAGGGCTATGTCGTGTAGATGATGGCCTAACAGGAGGCTTTAAAATTTTCTTTCTAGTGTCCTTCGTTTGGGAGAAAAATGCAATGGTACAAGACAGCTTTTCCTTGCCAATATCTCTCTTTTGCAAAGAGCTGCGCATTGGAAAATTCAGGGCTATGTCGTGTAGATGATGGCCTAACAGGAGGCTTTAAAATTTCAATTCTAGTGTCCTTCGTTTGGGAGAAAAATGCAAAGGTACAAGACAGCTTTTCCTTGCCAATATCTCTCTTTTGCAAAGAGCTGCGCATTGGAAAATTCAGGGCTATGTCGTGTAGATGATGGCTTAACAGGAGGCTTTAAAATTTTCTTTCTAGTTTCCTTCGTTTGGGAGAAAAATGCAATGGTACAAGACAGCTTTTCCTTGCCAATATCTCTCTTTTGCAAAGAGCTGCGCATTGGAAAAATCAGGGCTATGTCGTGTAGATGATGGCCTAACAGGAGGCTTTAAAATTTTCTTTCTAGTGTCCTTCGTTTGGGAGAAAAATGCAAAGGTACAAGACAGCTTTTCCTTGCCAATATCTCTCTTTTGCAAAGAGCTGCGCATTGGAAAATTCAGGGCTATGTCGTGTAGATGATGGCCTAACAGGAGGCTTTAAAATTTTCTTTCTAGTGTCCTTCGTTTGGGAGAAAAATGCAATGGTACAAGACAGCTTTTCCTTGCCAATATCTCTCTTTTGCAAAGAGCTGCGCATTGGAAAAATCAGGGCTATGTCGTGTAGATGATGGCCTAACAGGAGGCTTTAAAATTTTAATTCTAGTGTCCTTCGTTTGGGAGAAAAATGCAAAGGTACAAGACAGCTTTTCCTTGCCAATATCTCTCTTTTGCAAAGAGCTGCGCATTGGAAAATTCAGGGCTATGTCGTGTAGATGATGGCCTAACAGGAGGCTTTAAAATTTCAATTCTAGTGTCCTTCGTTTGGGAGAAAAATGCAAAGGTACAAGACAGCTTTTCCTTGCCAATATGTCTCTTTTGCAAAGAGCTACGCATTGGAAAATTCAGGGCTATGTCGTGTAGATGATGGCCTAACAGGAGGCTTTAAAATTTTCTTTCTAGTGTCCTTCGTTTGGGAGAAAAATGCAAAGGTACAAGACAGCTTTTCCTTGCCAATATCTCTCTTTTGCAAAGAGCTGCGCATTGGAAAAATCAGGGCTATGTCGTGTAGATGATGGCCTAACAGGAGGCTTTAAAATTTTAATTCTAGTGTCCTTCGTTTGGGAGAAAAATGCAAAGGTACAAGACAGCTTTTCCTTGCCAATATCTCTCTTTTGCAAAGAGCTACGCATTGGAAAATTCAGGGCTATGTCGTGTAGATGATGGCCTAACAGGAGGCTTTAAAATTTTAATTCTAGTGTCCTTCGTTTGGGAGAAAAATGCAAAGGTACAAGACAGCTTTTCCTTGCCAATATCTCTCTTTTGCAAAGAGCTACGCATTGGAAAATTCAGGGCTATGTCGTGTAGATGATGGCCGAACAGGAGGCTTTCAAATTTTAATTCTAGTGTCCTTCGTTTGGGAGAAAAATGCAAAGGTACAAGACAGCTTTTCCTTGCCAATATCTCTCTTTTGCAAAGAGCTGCGCATTGGAAAATGCAGGGCTATGTCGTGTAGATGATGGCCTAACAGGAGGCTTTAAAATTTTCTTTCTAGTGTCCTTCGTTTGGGAGAAAAATGCAATGGTACAAGACAGCTTTTCCTTGCCAATATCTCTCTTTTGCAAAGAGCTGCGCATTGGAAAATGCAGGGCTATGTCGTGTAGATGATGGCCTAACAGGAGGCTTTAAAATTTTCTTTCTAGTGTCCTTCGTTTGGGAGAAAAATGCAAAGGTACAAGACAGCTTTTCCTTGCCAATATCTCTCTTTTGCAAAGAGCTGCGCATTGGAAAATTCAGGGCTATGTCGTGTAGATGATGGCCTAACAGGAGGCTTTAAAATTTTCTTTCTAGTGTCCTTCGTTTGGGAGAAAAATGCAATGGTACAAGACAGCTTTTCCTTGCCAATATCTCTCTTTTGCAAAGAGCTGCGCATTGGAAAATTCAGGGCTATGTCGTGTAGATGATGGCCTAACAGGAGGCTTTAAAATTTCAATTCTAGTGTCCTTCGTTTGGGAGAAAAATGCAAAGGTACAAGACAGCTTTTCCTTGCCAATATCTCTCTTTTGCAAAGAGATGCGCATTGGAAAATTCAGGGCTATGTCGTGTAGATGATGGCTTAACAGGAGGCTTTAAAATTTTCTTTCTAGTGTCCTTCGTTTGGGAGAAAAATGCAATGGTACAAGACAGCTTTTCCTTGCCAATATCTCTCTTTTGCAAAGAGCTGCGCATTGGAAAATGCAGGGCTATGTCGTGTAGATGATGGCCTAACAGGAGGCTTTAAAATTTTCTTGCTAGTGTCCTTCGTTTGGGAGAAAAATGCAAAGGTACAAGACAGCTTTTCCTTGCCAATATCTCTCTTTTGCAAAGAGCTGCGCATTGGAAAAATTAGGGCTATGTCGTGTAGATGATGGCCTAACAGGAGGCTTTAAAATTTTAATTCTAGTGTCCTTCGTTTGGGAGAAAAATGCAAAGGTACAAGACAGCTTTTCCTTGCCAATATCTCTCTTTTGCAAAGAGCTACGCATTGGAAAATTCAGGGCTATGTCGTGTAGATGATGGCCTAACAGGAGGCTTTAAAATTTTAATTCTAGTGTCCTTCGTTTGGGAGAAAAATGCAAAGGTACAAGACAGCTTTTCCTTGCCAATATCTCTCTTTTGCAAAGAGCTACGCATTGGAAAATTCAGGGCTATGTCGTGTAGATGATGGCCGAACAGGAGGCTTTCAAATTTTAATTCTAGTGTCCTTCGTTTGGGAGAAAAATGCAAAGGTACAAGACAGCTTTTCCTTGCCAATATCTCTCTTTTGCAATGAGCTGCGCATTGGAAAATTCAGGGCTATGTCGTGTAGATGATGGCCTAACAGGAGGCTTTAAAATTTTCTTTCTAGTGTCCTTCGTTTGGGAGAAAAATGCAATGGTACAAGACAGCTTTTCCTTGCCAATATCTCTCTTTTGCAAAGAGCTACGCATTGGAAAATTCAGGGCTATGTCGTGTAGATGATGGCCTAACAGGAGGCTTTAAAATTTTCTTTCTAGTGTCCTTCGTTTGGGAGAAAAATGCAATGGTACAAGACAGCTTTTCCTTGCCAATATCTCTCTTTTGCAAAGAGCTGCGCATTGGAAAATGCAGGGCTATGTCGTGTAGATGATGGCCTAACAGGAGGCTTTAAAATTTTCTTTCTAGTGACCTTCGTTTGGGAGAAAAATGCAAAGGTACAAGACAGCTTTTCCTTGCCAATATCTCTCTTTTGCAAAGAGCTGCGCATTGGAAAATTCAGGGCTATGTCGTGTAGATGATGGCCTAACAGGAGGCTTTAAAATTTTCTTTCTAGTGTCCTTCGTTTGGGAGAAAAATGCAATGGTACAAGACAGCTTTTCCTTGCCAATATCTCTCTTTTGCAAAGAGCTGCGCATTGGAAAATTCAGGGCTATGTCGTGTAGATGATGGCCTAACAGGAGGCTTTAAAATTTCAATTCTAGTGTCCTTCGTTTGGGAGAAAAATGCAAAGGTACAAGACAGCTTTTCCTTGCCAATATCTCTCTTTTGCAAAGAGCTGCGCATTGGAAAATTCAGGGCTATGTCGTGTAGATGATGGCTTAACAGGAGGCTTTAAAATTTTCTTTCTAGTGTCCTTCGTTTGGGAGAAAAATGCAATGGTACAAGACAGCTTTTCCTTGCCAATATCTCTCTTTTGCAAAGAGCTGCGCATTGGAAAATTCAGGGCTATGTCGTGTAGATGATGGCCTAACAGGAGGCTTTAAAATTTTCTTGCTAGTGTCCTTCGTTTGGGAGAAAAATGCAAAGGTACAAGACAGCTTTTCCTTGCCAATATCTCTCTTTTGCAAAGAGCTGCGCATTGGAAAATTCAGGGCTATGTCGTGTAGATGATGGCCTAACAGGAGGCTTTAAAATTTCAATTCTAGTGTCCTTCGTTTGGGAGAAAAATGCAAAGGTACAAGACAGCTTTTCCTTGCCAATATCTCTCTTTTGCAAAGAGCTGCGCATTGGAAAATTCAGGGCTATGTCGTGTAGATGATGGCTTAACAGGAGGCTTTAAAATTTTCTTTCTAGTGTCCTTCGTTTGGGAGAAAAATGCAATGGTACAAGACAGCTTTTCCTTGCCAATATCTCTCTTTTGCAAAGAGCTGCGCATTGGAAAAATCAGGGCTATGTCGTGTAGATGATGGCCTAACAGGAGGCTTTAAAATTTTCTTTCTAGTGTCCTTCGTTTGGGAGAAAAATGCAAAGGTACAAGACAGCTTTTCCTTGCCAATATCTCTCTTTTGCAAAGAGCTGCGCATTGGAAAATTCAGGGCTATGTCGTGTAGATGATGGCCTAACAGGAGGCTTTAAAATTTTCTTTCTAGTGTCCTTCGTTTGGGAGAAAAATGCAATGGTACAAGACAGCTTTTCCTTGCCAATATCTCTCTTTTGCAAAGAGCTGCGCATTGGAAAAATCAGGGCTATGTCGTGTAGATGATGGCCTAACAGGAGGCTTTAAAATTTTAATTCTAGTGTCCTTCGTTTGGGAGAAAAATGCAAAGGTACAAGACAGCTTTTCCTTGCCAATATCTCTCTTTTGCAAAGAGCTGCGCATTGGAAAATTCAGGGCTATGTCGTGTAGATGATGGCCTAACAGGAGGCTTTAAAATTTCAATTCTAGTGTCCTTCGTTTGGGAGAAAAATGCAAAGGTACAAGACAGCTTTTCCTTGCCAATATGTCTCTTTTGCAAAGAGCTACGCATTGGAAAATTCAGGGCTATGTCGTGTAGATGATGGCCTAACAGGAGGCTTTAAAATTTTCTTTCTAGTGTCCTTCGTTTGGGAGAAAAATGCAAAGGTACAAGACAGCTTTTCCTTGCCAATATCTCTCTTTTGCAAAGAGCTGCGCATTGGAAAAATCAGGGCTATGTCGTGTAGATGATGGCCTAACAGGAGGCTTTAAAATTTTAATTCTAGTGTCCTTCGTTTGGGAGAAAAATGCAAAGGTACAAGACAGCTTTTCCTTGCCAATATCTCTCTTTTGCAAAGAGCTACGCATTGGAAAATTCAGGGCTATGTCGTGTAGATGATGGCCTAACAGGAGGCTTTAAAATTTTAATTCTAGTGTCCTTCGTTTGGGAGAAAAATGCAAAGGTACAAGACAGCTTTTCCTTGCCAATATCTCTCTTTTGCAAAGAGCTGCGCATTGGAAAATTCAGGGCTATGTCGTGTAGATGATGGCCTAACAGGAGGCTTTAAAATTTTCTTTCTAGTGTCCTTCGTTTGGGAGAAAAATGCAATGGTACAAGACAGCTTTTCCTTGCCAATATCTCTCTTTTGCAAAGAGCTGCGCATTGGAAAAATCAGGGCTATGTCGTGTAGATGATGGCCTAACAGGAGGCTTTAAAATTTTAATTCTAGTGTCCTTCGTTTGGGAGAAAAATGCAAAGGTACAAGACAGCTTTTCCTTGCCAATATCTCTCTTTTGCAAAGAGCTGCGCATTGGAAAATTCAGGGCTATGTCGTGTAGATGATGGCCTAACAGGAGGCTTTAAAATTTCAATTCTAGTGTCCTTCGTTTGGGAGAAAAATGCAAAGGTACAAGACAGCTTTTCCTTGCCAATATGTCTCTTTTGCAAAGAGCTACGCATTGGAAAATTCAGGGCTATGTCGTGTAGATGATGGCCTAACAGGAGGCTTTAAAATTTTCTTTCTAGTGTCCTTCGTTTGGGAGAAAAATGCAAAGGTACAAGACAGCTTTTCCTTGCCAATATCTCTCTTTTGCAAAGAGCTGCGCATTGGAAAAATCAGGGCTATGTCGTGTAGATGATGGCCTAACAGGAGGCTTTAAAATTTTAATTCTAGTGTCCTTCGTTTGGGAGAAAAATGCAAAGGTACAAGACAGCTTTTCCTTGCCAATATCTCTCTTTTGCAAAGAGCTACGCATTGGAAAATTCAGGGCTATGTCGTGTAGATGATGGCCTAACAGGAGGCTTTAAAATTTTAATTCTAGTGTCCTTCGTTTGGGAGAAAAATGCAAAGGTACAAGACAGCTTTTCCTTGCCAATATCTCTCTTTTGCAAAGAGCTACGCATTGGAAAATTCAGGGCTATGTCGTGTAGATGATGGCCGAACAGGAGGCTTTCAAATTTTAATTCTAGTGTCCTTTGTTTGGGAGAAAAATGCAAAGGTACAAGACAGCTTTTCCTTGCCAATATCTCTCTTTTGCAAAGAGCTGCGCATTGGAAAATGCAGGGCTATGTCGTGTAGATGATGGCCTAACAGGAGGCTTTAAAATTTTCTTTCTAGTGTCCTTCGTTTGGGAGAAAAATGCAATGGTACAAGACAGCTTTTCCTTGCCAATATCTCTCTTTTGCAAAGAGCTGCGCATTGGAAAATGCAGGGCTATGTCGTGTAGATGATGGCCTAACAGGAGGCTTTAAAATTTTCTTTCTAGTGTCCTTCGTTTGGGAGAAAAATGCAAAGGTACAAGACAGCTTTTCCTTGCCAATATCTCTCTTTTGCAAAGAGCTGCGCATTGGAAAATTCAGGGCTATGTCGTGTAGATGATGGCCTAACAGGAGGCTTTAAAATTTTCTTTCTAGTGTCCTTCGTTTGGGAGAAAAATGCAATGGTACAAGACAGCTTTTCCTTGCCAATATCTCTCTTTTGCAAAGAGCTGCGCATTGGAAAATTCAGGGCTATGTCGTGTAGATGATGGCCTAACAGGAGGCTTTAAAATTTCAATTCTAGTGTCCTTCGTTTGGGAGAAAAATGCAAAGGTACAAGACAGCTTTTCCTTGCCAATATCTCTCTTTTGCAAAGAGATGCGCATTGGAAAATTCAGGGCTATGTCGTGTAGATGATGGCTTAACAGGAGGCTTTAAAATTTTCTTTCTAGTGTCCTTCGTTTGGGAGAAAAATGCAATGGTACAAGACAGCTTTTCCTTGCCAATATCTCTCTTTTGCAAAGAGCTGCGCATTGGAAAATGCAGGGCTATGTCGTGTAGATGATGGCCTAACAGGAGGCTTTAAAATTTTCTTGCTAGTGTCCTTCGTTTGGGAGAAAAATGCAAAGGTACAAGACAGCTTTTCCTTGCCAATATCTCTCTTTTGCAAAGAGCTGCGCATTGGAAAATTCAGGGCTATGTCGTGTAGATGATGGCCTAACAGGAGGCTTTAAAATTTCAATTCTAGTGTCCTTCGTTTGGGAGAAAAATGCAAAGGTACAAGACAGCTTTTCCTTGCCAATATCTCTCTTTTGCAAAGAGCTGCGCATTGGAAAATTCAGGGCTATGTCGTGTAGATGATGGCTTAACAGGAGGCTTTAAAATTTTCTTTCTAGTGTCCTTCGTTTGGGAGAAAAATGCAATGGTACAAGACAGCTTTTCCTTGCCAATATCTCTCTTTTGCAAAGAGCTGCGCATTGGAAAAATCAGGGCTATGTCGTGTAGATGATGGCCTAACAGGAGGCTTTAAAATTTTCTTTCTAGTGTCCTTCGTTTGGGAGAAAAATGCAATGGTACAAGACAGCTTTTCCTTGCCAATATCTCTCTTTTGCAAAGAGCTGCGCATTGGAAAATTCAGGGCTATGTCGTGTAGATGATGACCTAACAGGAGGCTTTAAAATTTTCTTTCTAGTGTCCTTCGTTTGGGAGAAAAATGCAAAGGTACAAGACAGCTTTTCCTTGCCAATATCTCTCTTTTGCAAAGAGCTGCGCATTGGAAAATTCAGGGCTATGTCGTGTAGATGATGGCTTAACAGGAGGCTTTAAAATTTTCTTTCTAGTGTCCTTCGTTTGGGAGAAAAATGCAAAGGTACAAGACAGCTTTTCCTTGCCAATATCTCTCTTTTGCAAAGAGCTGCGCATTGGAAAAATCAGGGCTATGTCGTGTAGATGATGGCCTAACAGGAGGCTTTAAAATTTTAATTCTAGTGTCCTTCGTTTGGGAGAAAAATGCAAAGGTACAAGACAGCTTTTCCTTGCCAATATCTCTCTTTTGCAAAGAGCTACGCATTGGAAAATTCAGGGCTATGTCGTGTAGATGATGGCCTAACAGGAGGCTTTAAAATTTTAATTCTAGTGTCCTTCGTTTGGGAGAAAAATGCAAAGGTACAAGACAGCTTTTCCTTGCCAATATCTCTCTTTTGCAAAGAGCTACGCATTGGAAAATACAGGGCTATGTCGTGTAGATGATGGCCGAACAGGAGGCTTTCAAATTTTAATTCTAGTGTCCTTCGTTTGGGAGAAAAATGCAAAGGTACAAGACAGCTTTTCCTTGCCAATATCTCTCTTTTGCAAAGAGCTGCGCATTGGAAAATTCAGGGCTATGTCGTGTAGATGATGGCCTAACAGGAGGCTTTAAAATTTTCTTTCTAGTGTCCTTCGTTTGGGAGAAAAATGCAATGGTACAAGACAGCTTTTCCTTGCCAATATCTCTCTTTTGCAAAGAGCTGCGCATTGGAAAAATCAGGGCTATGTCGTGTAGATGATGGCCTAACAGGAGGCTTTAAAATTTTCTTTCTAGTGTCCTTCGTTTGGGAGAAAAATGCAATGGTACAAGACAGCTTTTCCTTGCCAATATCTCTCTTTTGCAAAGAGCTGCGCATTGGAAAATTCAGGGCTATGTCGTGTAGATGATGGCCTAACAGGAGGCTTTAAAATTTCAATTCTAGTGTCCTTCGTTTGGGAGAAAAATGCAAAGGTACAAGACAGCTTTTCCTTGCCAATATCTCTCTTTTGCAAAGAGCTGCGCATTGGAAAATTCAGGGCTATGTCGTGTAGATGATGGCCTAACAGGAGGCTTTAAAATTTTCTTTCTAGTGTCCTTCGTTTGGGAGAAAAATGCAATGGTACAAGACAGCTTTTCCTTGCCAATATCTCTCTTTTGCAAAGAGCTACGCATTGGAAAATTCAGGGCTATGTCGTGTAGATGATGGCCTAACAGGAGGCTTTAAAATTTTAATTCTAGTGTCCTTCGTTTGGGAGAAAAATGCAAAGGTACAAGACAGCTTTTCCTTGCCAATATCTCTCTTTTGCAAAGAGCTACGCATTGGAAAATTCAGGGCTATGTCGTGTAGATGATGGCCGAACAGGAGGCTTTCAAATTTTAATTCTAGTGTCCTTCGTTTGGGAGAAAAATGCAAAGGTACAAGACAGCTTTTCCTTGCCAATATCTCTCTTTTGCAAAGAGCTGCGCATTGGAAAATGCAGGGCTATGTCGTGTAGATGATGGCCTAACAGGAGGCTTTAAAATTTTCTTTCTAGTGTCCTTCGTTTGGGAGAAAAATGCAATGGTACAAGACAGCTTTTCCTTGCCAATATCTCTCTTTTGCAAAGAGCTGCGCATTGGAAAATGCAGGGCTATGTCGTGTAGATGATGGCCTAACAGGAGGCTTTAAAATTTTCTTTCTAGTGTCCTTCGTTTGGGAGAAAAATGCAAAGGTACAAGACAGCTTTTCCTTGCCAATATCTCTCTTTTGCAAAGAGCTGCGCATTGGAAAATTCAGGGCTATGTCGTGTAGATGATGGCCTAACAGGAGGCTTTAAAATTTTCTTTCTAGTGTCCTTCGTTTGGGAGAAAAATGCAATGGTACAAGACAGCTTTTCCTTGCCAATATCTCTCTTTTGCAAAGAGCTGCGCATTGGAAAATTCAGGGCTATGTCGTGTAGATGATGGCCTAACAGGAGGCTTTAAAATTTCAATTCTAGTGTCCTTCGTTTGGGAGAAAAATGCAAAGGTACAAGACAGCTTTTCCTTGCCAATATCTCTCTTTTGCAAAGAGATGCGCATTGGAAAATTCAGGGCTATGTCGTGTAGATGATGGCTTAACAGGAGGCTTTAAAATTTTCTTTCTAGTGTCCTTCGTTTGGGAGAAAAATGCAATGGTACAAGACAGCTTTTCCTTGCCAATATCTCTCTTTTGCAAAGAGCTGCGCATTGGAAAATGCAGGGCTATGTCGTGTAGATGATGGCCTAACAGGAGGCTTTACAATTTTCTTGCTAGTGTCCTTCGTTTGGGAGAAAAATGCAAAGGTACAAGACAGCTTTTCCTTGCCAATATCTCTCTTTTGCAAAGAGCTGCGCATTGGAAAATTCAGGGCTATGTCGTGTAGATGATGGCCTAACAGGAGGCTTTAAAATTTCAATTCTAGTGTCCTTCGTTTGGGAGAAAAATGCAAAGGTACAAGACAGCTTTTCCTTGCCAATATCTCTCTTTTGCAAAGAGCTGCGCATTGGAAAATTCAGGGCTATGTCGTGTAGATGATGGCTTAACAGGAGGCTTTAAAATTTTCTTTCTAGTGTCCTTCGTTTGGGAGAAAAATGCAATGGTACAAGACAGCTTTTCCTTGCCAATATCTCTCTTTTGCAAAGAGCTGCGCATTGGAAAAATCAGGGCTATGTCGTGTAGATGATGGCCTAACAGGAGGCTTTAAAATTTTCTTTCTAGTGTCCTTCGTTTGGGAGAAAAATGCAATGGTACAAGACAGCTTTTCCTTGCCAATATCTCTCTTTTGCAAAGAGCTGCGCATTGGAAAATTCAGGGCTATGTCGTGTAGATGATGACCTAACAGGAGGCTTTAAAATTTTCTTTCTAGTGTCCTTCGTTTGGGAGAAAAATGCAAAGGTACAAGACAGCTTTTCCTTGCCAATATCTCTCTTTTGCAAAGAGCTGCGCATTGGAAAATTCAGGGCTATGTCGTGTAGATGATGGCTTAACAGGAGGCTTTAAAATTTTCTTTCTAGTGTCCTTCGTTTGGGAGAAAAATGCAAAGGTACAAGACAGCTTTTCCTTGCCAATATCTCTCTTTTGCAAAGAGCTGCGCATTGGAAAAATCAGGGCTATGTCGTGTAGATGATGGCCTAACAGGAGGCTTTAAAATTTTAATTCTAGTGTCCTTCGTCCTGAATTTTCCAATGCGTAGCTCTTTGCAAAAGAGAGATATTGGCAAGGAAAAGCTGTCTTGTACCTTTGCATTTTTCTCCCAAACGAAGGACACTAGAAAGAAAATTTTAAAGCCTCCTGTTAGGCCATCATTTTTCTCCCAAACGAAGGACACTAGAAAGAAAATTTTAAAGCCTCCTGTTAGGCCATCATCTACACGACATAGCCCTGAATTTTCCAATGCGCAGCTCTTTGCAAAAGAGAGATATTGGCAAGAAAAAGCTGTCTTGTACCTTTGCATTTTTCTCCCAAACGAAGGACACTAGAAAGAAAATTTTAAAGCCTCCTGTTAGGCCATCATCTACACGACATAGCCCTGAATTTTCCAATGCGTAGCTCTTTGCAAAAGAGAGATATTGGCAAGGAAAAGCTGTCTTGTACCTTTGCATTTTTCTCCCAAACGAAGGACACTAGAAAGAAAATTTTAAAGCCTCCTGTTAGGCCATCATCTACACGACATAGCCCTGATTTTTCCAATGCGCAGCTCTTTGCAAAAGAGAGATATTGGCAAGGAAAAGCTGTCTTGTACCATTGCATTTTTCTCCCAAACGAAGGACACTAGAAAGAAAATTTTAAAGCCTCCTGTTAGGCCATCATCTACACGACATAGCCCTGAATTTTCCAATGCGCAGCTCTTTGCAAAAGAGAGATATTGGCAAGGAAAAGCTGTCTTGTACCTTTGCATTTTTCTCCCAAACGAAGGACACTAGAATTAAAATTTTAAAGCCTCCTGTTAGGCCATCATCTACACGACATAGCCCTGAATTTTCCAATGCGTAGCTCTTTGCAAAAGAGAGATATTGGCAAGGAAAAGCTATCTTGTACCTTTGCATTTTTCTCCCAAACGAAGGACACTAGAATTAAAATTTTAAAGCCTCCTGTTAGGCCATCATCTACACGACATAGACCTGAATTTTCCAATGCGCAGCTCTTTGCAAAAGAGAGATATTGGCAAGGAAAAGCTGTCTTGTACCATTGCATTTTTCTCCCAAACGAAGGACACTAGAAAGAAAAATTTAAAGCCTCCTGTTAGGCCATCATCTACACGACATAGCCCTGAATTTTCCAATGCGCAGCTCTTTGCAAAAGAGAGATATTGGCAAGGAAAAGCTGTCTTGTACCTTTGCATTTTTCTCCCAAACGAAGGACACTAGAATTAAAATTTTAAAGCCTCCTGTTAGGCCATCATCTACACGACATAGCCCTGAATTTTCCAATGCGTAGCTCTTTGCAAAAGAGAGATATTGGCAAGGAAAAGCTATCTTGTACCTTTGCATTTTTCTCCCAAACGAAGGACACTAGAATTAAAATTTTAAAGCCTCCTGTTAGGCCATCATCTACACGACATAGACCTGAATTTTCCAATGCGCAGCTCTTTGCAAAAGAGAGATATTGGCAAGGAAAAGCTGTCTTGTACCATTGCATTTTTCTCCCAAACGAAGGACACTAGAAAGAAAAATTTAAAGCCTCCTGTTAGGCCATCATCTACACGACATAGCCCTGAATTTTCCAATGCGCAGCTCTTTGCAAAAGAGAGATATTGGCAAGGAAAAGCTGTCTTGTACCTTTGCATTTTTCTCCCAAACGAAGGACACTAGAATTAAAATTTTAAAGCCTCCTGTTAGGCCATCATCTACACGATATAGCCCTGAATTTTCCAATGCACAGCTCTTTGCAAAAGAGAGATATTGGCAAGGAAAAGCTGTCTTGTACCTTTGCATTTTTCTCCCAAACGAAGGACACAAGAAAGAAAATTTTAAAGCCTCCTTTAGGCCATCATCTACACGACATAGCCCTGAATTTTCCAATGCGCAGCTCTTTGCAAAAGAGAGATATTGGCAAGGAAAAGCTATCGTGTACCTTTGCATTTTTCTCCCAAACGAAGGACACTGGAAAGAAAATTTTAAAGCCTCCTGTTAGACCATCATCTACACGGCATAGCCATGAATTTTCCAATGCGCAGCTCTTTGCAAAAGAGAGATATTGGCAAGGAAAAGCTATCTTGTACCTTTGCATTTTTCTCCCAAACGAAGGACACTAGAATTAAAATTTTAAAGCCTCCTGTTAGGCCATCATCTACACGACATAGCCCTGAATTTTCCAATGCGCAGCTCTTTGCAAAAGAGAGATATTGGCAAGGAAAAGCTGTCTTGTACCTTTGCATTTTTCTCCCAAACGAAGGACACTAGAATTAAAATTTTAAAGCCTCCTGTTAGGCCATCATCTACACGACATAGCCCTGAATTTTCCAATGCGTAGCTCTTTGCAAAAGAGAGATATTGGCAAGGAAAAGCTGTCTTGTACCTTTGCATTTTTCTCCCAAACGAAGGACACTAGAAAGAAAATTTTAAAGCCTCCTGTTAGGCCATCATCTACACGACATAGCCCTGATTTTTCCAATGCGCAGCTCTTTGCAAAAGAGAGATATTGGCAAGGAAATGCTGTCTTGTACCATTGCATTTTTCTCCCAAACGAAGGACACTAGAAAGAAAATTTTAAAGCCTCCTGTTAGGCCATCATCTACACGACATAGCCCTGAATTTTCCAATGCGCAGCTTTTTGCAAAAGAGAGATATTGGCAAGGAAAAGCTGTCTTGTACCTTTGCATTTTTCTCCCAAACGAAGGACACTAGAATTAAAATTTTAAAGCCTCCTGTTATGCCATCATCTACACGACATAGCCCTGAATTTTCCAATGCGCAGCTCTTTGCAAAAGAGAGATATTGGCAAGGAAAAGCTGTCTTGTACCTTTGCATTTTTCTCCCAAACGAAGGACACTAGAAAGAAAATTTTAAAGCCTCCTGTTAGGCCATCATCTACACGACATAGCCCTGATTTTTCCAATGCGCAGCTCTTTGCAAAAGAGAGATATTGGCAAGGAAATGCTGTCTTGTACCATTGCATTTTTCTCCCAAACGAAGGACACTAGAATTAAAATTTTAAAGCCTCCTGTTAGGCCATCATCTACACGACATAGCCCTGAATTTTCCAATGCGCAGCTTTTTGCAAAAGAGAGATATTGGCAAGGAAAAGCTGTCTTGTACCTTTGCATTTTTCTCCCAAACGAAGGACACTAGAATTAAAATTTTAAAGCCTCCTGTTATGCCATCATCTACACGACATAGCCCTGAATTTTCCAATGCGCAGCTCTTTGCAAAAGAGAGATATTGGCAAGGAAAAGCTGTCAGGTACCTTTGCATTTTTCTCCCAAACGAAGGACACTAGAATTAAAATTTTAAAGCCTCCTGTTAGGCCATCAGCTACACGACATAGCCCTGAATTTTCCAATGCGCAGCTCTTTGCAAAAGAGAGATATTGGCAAGGAAAAGCTGTCTTGTACCTTTGCATTTTTCTCCCAAACGAAGGACATTAGAATTAAAATTTTAAAGCCTCCTGTTAGGCCATCATCTACACGACATAGCCCTGAATTTTCCAATGCGCAGCTCTTTGCAAAAGAGAGATATTGGCAAGGAAAAGCTGTCTTGTACCATTGCATTTTTCTCCCAAACGAAGGACACTAGAAAGAAAATTTTAAAGCCTCCTGTTAGGCCATCATCTACACGACATAGCCCTGAATTTTCCAATGCGCAGCTCTTTGCAAAAGAGAGATATTGGCAAGAAAAAGCTGTCTTGTACCTTTGCATTTTTCTCCCAAACGAAGGACACTAGAAAGAAAATTTTAAAGCCTCCTGTTAGGCCATCATCTACACGACATAGCCCTGAATTTTCCAATGCGTAGCTCTTTGCAAAAGAGAGATATTGGCAAGGAAAAGCTGTCTTGTACCTTTGCATTTTTCTCCCAAACGAAGGACACTAGAATTAAAATTTTAAAGCCTCCTGTTAGGCCATCATCTACACGACATAGCCCTGAATTTTCCAATGCGCAGCTCTTTGCAAAAGAGAGATATTGGCAAGGAAAAGCTGTCTTGTACCTTTGCATTTTTCTCCCAAACGAAGGACACTAGAATTAAAATTTTAAAGCCTCCTGTTAGGCCATCATCTACACGACATAGCCCTGAATTTTCCAATGCGCAGCTCTTTGCAAAAGAGAGATATTGGCAAGGAAAAGCTGTCTTGTACCTTTGCATTTTTCTCCCAAACGAAGGACACTAGAATTAAAATTTTACAGCCTCCTGTTATGCCATCATCTACACGACATAGCCCTGAATTTTCCAATGCGCAGCTCTTTGCAAAAGAGAGATATTGGCAAGGAAAAGCTGTCTTGTACCTTTGCATTTTTCTCCCAAACGAAGGACACTAGAAAGAAAATGTTAAAGCCTCCTGTTAGGCCATCATCTACACGACATAGCCCTGAATTTTCCAATGCGTAGCTCTTTGCAAAAGAGAGATATTGGCAAGGAAAAGCTGTCTTGTACCTTTGCATTTTTCTCCCAAACGAAGGACACTAGAAAGAAAATTTTAAAGCCTCCTGTTAGGCCATCATCTACACGACATAGCCCTGATTTTTCCAATGCGCAGCTCTTTGCAAAAGAGAGATATTGGCAAGGAAAAGCTGTCTTGTACCATTGCATTTTTCTCCCAAACGAAGGACACTAGAAAGAAAATTTTAAAGCCTCCTGTTAGGCCATCATCTACACGACATAGCCCTGAATTTTCCAATGCGCAGCTCTTTGCAAAAGAGAGATATTGGCAAGGAAAAGCTGTCTTGTACCATTGCATTTTCCTCCCAAACGAAGGACACTAGAAAGAAAATTTTAAAGCCTCCTGTTAGGCCATCATCTACACGACATAGCCCTGAATTTTCCAATGGCCAGCTCTTTGCAAAAGAGAGATATTGGCAAGGAAAAGCTGTCTTGTACCTTTGCATTTTTCTCCCAAACGAAGGACACTAGAAAGAAAATTTTAAAGCCTCCTGTTAGGCCATCATCTACACGACATAGCCCTGAATTTTCCAATGCGTAGCTCTTTGCAAAAGAGAGATATTGGCAAGGAAAAGCTGTCTTGTACCTTTGCATTTTTCTCCCAAACGAAGGACACTAGAAAGAAAATTTTAAAGCCTCCTGTTAGGCCATCATCTACACGACATAGCCCTGATTTTTCCAATGCGCAGCTCTTTGCAAAAGAGAGATATTGGCAAGGAAAAGCTGTCTTGTACCATTGCATTTTTTTCCCAAACGAAGGACACTAGAAAGAAAATTTTAAAGCCTCCTGTTAGGCCATCATCTACACGACATAGCCCTGAATTTTCCAATGCGCAGCTCTTTGCAAAAGAGAGATATTGGCAAGGAAAAGCTGTCTTGTACCTTTGCATTTTTCTCCCAAACGAAGGACACTAGAATTAAAATTTTACAGCCTCCTGTTAGGCCATCATCTACACGACATAGCCCTGAATTTTCCAATGCGCAGCTCTTTGCAAAAGAGAGATATTGGCAAGGAAAAGCTGTCTTGTACCTTTGCATTTTTCTCCCAAACGAAGGACACTAGAATTAAAATTTTACAGCCTCCTGTTATGCCATCATCTACACGACATAGCCCTGAATTTTCCAATGCGCAGCTCTTTGCAAAAGAGAGATATTGGCAAGGAAAAGCTGTCTTGTACCTTTGCATTTTTCTCCCAAACGAAGGACACTAGAATTAAAATTTTAAAGCCTCCTGTTTTGCCATCATCTACACGACATATCCCTGAATTTTCCAATGCGCAGCTCTTTGCAAAAGAGAGATATTGGCAAGGAAAAGCTGTCAGGTACCTTTGCATTTTTCTCCCAAACGAAGGACACTAGAATTAAAATTTTAAAGCCTCCTGTTAGGCCATCATCTACACGACATAGCCCTGAATTTTCCAATGCGCAGCTCTTTGCAAAAGAGAGATATTGGCAAGGAAAAGCTGTCTTGTACCTTTGCATTTTTCTCCCAAACGAAGGACACTAGAATTAAAATTTTAAAGCCTCCTGTTAGGCCATCATCTACACGGCATAGCCATGAATTTTCCAATGCGCAGCTCTTTGCAAAAGAGAGATATTGGCAAGGAAAAGCTGTCTTGTACCTTTGCAATTTTCTCCCAAACGAAGGACACTAGAATTTAAATTTTAAAGCCTCCTGTTAGGCCATCATCTACACGATATAGACCTGAATTTTCCAATGCACAGCTCTTTGCAAAAGAGAGATATTGGCAAGGAAAAGCTGTCTTGTACCTTTGCATTTTTCTCCCAAACGAAGGACACAAGAAAGAAAATTTTAAAGCCTCCTTTAGGCCATCATCTACACGACATAGCCCTGAATTTTCCAATGCGCAGCTCTTTGCAAAAGAGAGATATTGGCAAGGAAAAGCTATCTTGTACCTTTGCATTTTTCTCCCAAACGAAGGACACTAGAAAGAAAATTTTAAAGCCTCCTGTTAGACCATCATCTACACGGCATAGCCATGAATTTTCCAATGCGCAGCTCTTTGCAAAAGAGAGATATTACGTAATTGACCTTGTTATCAGATTTTGATGATCTTTAAGTAGACAAGTCAAAATTTCAAACCCCCTGTTATGGTGTAGGGTACCTGGCCTTCTCTGATGTAATCAGAGTTAGATTTGATTCAGTGATTTTATAAAAACAGCTAGGAAGCACAATTTAGCAGTGGGCTGCAGAGAAAAAGAAATATGCTGGCAAAAAAATCAAATTGCGTGATTAAACAGCTCTTCATTTCTGGCTTTATTTTTATGCTAACAAATTTGTTCTCTGAAAAGTGTCCACAAAGCCAAGTCTCTGATTAACACCTTTGTAGGGATGGTTTTTCACCTATTACTAAATTAAACTTGCTTCATTGGAAAGGCAGCAAGATGCATCCTCATTTCAATGTCTACTGAAATAATACAGGTTGACACCAGGAAACATTAACGCCACTGCATCCTTGCTGCTTTCTCATGTGAAAGTCTGTTTAATGTGAAAACAAGGTGATATCTAATTAGCACACAGGTAAGGAATTACGAAAATCTTGATTTAATGGTGAAGATGTTTCTCACAAAATTGTTGCCCCAATGCATCATTGAAATTCAAGCTGGAAAGATGATTTTAATATATCACTTGTACATTTTGTATTGCTCTTCTGGTGACAATGTAGTTTTTTTTGTCAATTACCATTTTAATAACAGGGTAAAGAAAATTAAGTGGATTTTTGAAAGAAAACTATACTGTCAATATACTATTAAAACAAATTAAAATGGTAAAAGTTATTGTACTTTAAGTAAAAATAAAAGAGCAAAAATATCAATCCCAGTTTTGATTACTTAAATTAACAAAAAAAATGCATATAGCAAAGGATAGTTTCAATCTGCCTACCTCTGGGTTATGGGTCCAGCATGCTTCCATTGCAGTACTCTGCTGCACATGTAAGTGCAAGAGATCCTGAAGCACTCACTCATCATGGGAAAGTACCAATGTGTTTCTTCATTGGTTGATGGAAGAAACATCTTACAAAAACTCTCCAGATTATTGACTTTTTAAAGTTTTTCTAGGAAACGTTCTTGATGAATGCTTATTAGCCTTTGTCAGTATATACTTTTTGCAAAGTGTCTCTGTGGTGCAATTGGTTAGTGTGTAAGGCTATTAACCAAAAGGTTGGTGGTTCAATCCCACCCAGGAACCTAATTGACCTTGTGATCAGATTTTGGTGATATTTAAGCAGACAAGTCAAAATTTCAAACCCCCTCTTATTGTGTAGGGTACCTGGCCTTCTCTGATGTAATCAGAGTTAGATTTGATTCAGTGATTTTATAAAAAACAGCTAGGAAGCACAATTTAGCAGTGGGTTGCAGAGAAAAAAAATATGCTGGCAAAAAAAATCCAATTGAGTGATTAAACAGCTCTTCATTTTCTGGCTTTATTTTTATGCTAACAAATTTGTTCTCTGAAAAGTGTCCACAAAGCCAAGTCTCTGATTAACACCTTTGTAGGGATGGTTTTTCACCTATTACTAAATTAAACTTGCTTCATTGGAAAGGCAGCAAGATGCATCCTCATTTCAATGTCTACTGAAATAATACAAGTTGACACCAGGAAACATTAACGCCACTGCATCCTTGCTGCTTTCTCATGTGGAAGTCTGTTTAATGCGAAAACAAGGTGATATCTAATTAGCACACAGGTAATGAATTAAGAAAATCTTTATTTAAGGGTAAAGATGTTTCTCACAAAATCGTTGCCCCAATGCATCATTGAAATTCAAGCTGGAAAGATGATTTTAATATATCACTTGTACATTTTGTATTGCTCTTCTGGTGACAATGTAGTTTGCTTTTGTCAATTACCATTTTAATAATAGGGTAAAGAAAATTAAGTGGATTTTTGAAAGAAAACAATACTGTCAATATACTATTAAAACAAATTAAAATGGTAAAAGTTATTGTACTTTAAGTAAAAATAAAAGAGCCAAAATATCAATCCCAGTTTTGGATTACTTTAATTAACAAACAAAAAAATGCATATAGCAGAGGATAGTTTCAATCTGCCTACCTCTGGGTTATGGGCCCAGCATGCTTCCATTGCTGTACTCTGCTGCACATGTAAGTGCAAGAGATCCTGAAGCACTCACTCATCATGGGAAAGTACCAATGTGTTTCTTCGTTGGTTGATAGAAGAAACATCTTACAAAAACTCTCCAGATTATTGACTTTTTTAAGTTTTTCTAGGAAACGTTTTAGATGAATGCTTATTAGCATTTGTCAGTATGTACTTTTGCAAAGTGTCTCTGTGGCGCAATTGGTTAGTGTGTAAGGCTATTAACCAAAAGGTTGGTGGTTCAATCCCACCCAGGAACCTAATTGACCTTGTGATCAGATTTTGGTGATATTTAAGTAGACAAGTCAAAATTTCAAACCCCCTCTTATTGTGTAGGGTACCTGGCCTTCTCTGATGTAATCAGAGTTAGATTTGATTCAGTGATTTTATAAAAAACAGCTAGGAAGCACAATTTAGCAGTGGGTTGCAGATAAAAAAAATATGCTGGCAAAAAAATACAATTGAGTGATTAAACAGCTCTTCATTTTCTGGCTTTATTTTTATGCTAACAAATTTGTTCTCTGAAAAGTGTCCACAAAGCCAAGTCTCTGATTAACACCTTTGTAGGGATGGTTTTTCACCTATTACTAAATTAAACTTGCTTCATTGGAAAGGCAGCAAGATGCATCCTCATTTCAATGTCTACTGAAATAATACAGGTTGACACCAGGAAACATTAACGCCACTGCATCCTTGCTGCTTTCTCATGTGGAAGTCTGTTTAATGTGAAAACAAGGTGATATCTAATTAGCACACAGGTAAGGAATTAAGAAAATCTTTATTTAAGGGTGAAGATGTTTCTCACAAAATCGTTGCCCCAATGCATCATTGAAATTCAAGCTGGAAAGATGATTTTAATATATCACTTGTACATTTTGTATTGCTCTTCTGGTGACAATGTAGTTTGTTTTTGTCAATTACCATTTTAATAATAGGGTAAAGAAAATTAAGTGGATTTTTGAAAGAAAACAATACTGTCAATATACTATCAAAACAAATTAAAATGGTAAAAGTTATTGTACTTTAAGTAAAAATAAAAGAGCCAAAATATCAATCCCAGTTTTGGATTACTTTAATTAACAAAAAAAATTCATATAGCAAAGGATAGTTTCAATCTGCCTACCTCTGGGTTATGGGCCCAGCATGCTTCCATTGCAGTACTCTGCTGCATATGTAAGTGCAAGAGATCCTGAAGCACTCACTCATCATGGGAAAGTACCAATGTGTTTCTTCATTGGTTGATGGAAGAAACATCTTACAAAAACTCTCCAGATTATTGACTTTTTAAAGTTTTTCTAGGAAACGTTCTTGATGAATGCTTATTAGCCTTTGTCAGTATATACTTTTTGCAAAGTGTCTCTGTGGTGCAATTGGTTAGTGTGTAAGGCTATTAACCAAAAGGTTGGTGGTTCAATCCCAGCCAGGAACGTAATTGACCTTGTGATCAGATTTTGGTGATATTTAAGTAGACAAGTCAAAATTTCAAACCCCCTCTTATTGTGTAGGGTACCTGGCCTTCTCTGATGTAATCAGAGTTAGATTTGATTCAGTGATTTTATAAAAAACAGCTAGGAAGCACAATTTAGCAGTGGGTTGCAGAGAAAAAAAATATGCTGGCAAAAAAAATCCAATTGAGTGATTAAACAGCTCTTCATTTTCTGGCTTTATTTTTATGCTAACAAATTTGTTCTCTGAAAAGTGTCCACAAAGCCAAGTCTCTGATTAACACCTTTGTAGGGATGGTTTTTCACCTATTACTAAATTAAACTTGCTTCATTGGAAAGGCAGTAAGATGCATCCTCATTTCAATGTCTACTGAAATAATACAAGTTGACACCAGGAAACATTAATGCCACTGCATCCTTGCTGCTTTCTCATGTGGAAGTCTGTTTAATGCGAAAACAAGGTGATATCTAATTAGCACACAGGTAAGGAATTAAGAAAATCTTTATTTAAGGGTGAAGATGTTTCTCACAAAATTGTTGCCCCAATGCATCATTGAAATTCAAGCTGGAAAGATGATTTTAATATATCACTTGTACATTTTGTATTGCTCTTCTGGTGACAATGTAGTTTGTTTTTGTCAATTACCATTTTAATAATAGGGTAAAGAAAATTAAGTGGATTTTTGAAAGAAAACAATACTGTCAATATACTATTAAAACAAATTAAAATGGTAAAAGTTATTGTACTTTAAGTAAAAATAAAAGAGCCAAAATATCAATCCCAGTTTTGGATTACTTTAATTAAAAAAAAAATGCATACAGCAGAGGATAGTTTCAATCTGCCTACCTCTGGGTTATGAGCCCAGCATGCTTCCATTGCTGTATACGGCTGGATAGACGTCGGCTGGCAGTGCTTTCATAGAAGTGCTGACATAAAAGTGTTATTATAAAAATAGCGTTAAACCTGCGTTAAGTTATATCATCAGCTGTTGTCAATTGTGAACTTGTGAACCAACTCCTCATCACTCTTTGTGCTCAACAGGTATGATTCGTTGAACTACACATCCCAGCAAGTTGTACTGCATTTGCTGATTATGCCAAATTAATTTCATGTTTGAATAGTCTAGGTATGATTCATTGAACTACACATCCCAGCAAGTTGTACTGCATTTGCTGATTATGCCAAATGAATTTCATGTTTGAATAGTCTAGGTATGATTCGTTGAACTACACATCCCAGCAAGTTGTACTGCATTTGCTGATTATGCCAAATGAATTTCATGTTTGAATAGTCTAGGTATGATTCGTTGAACTACACATCCCAGCAAGTTGTACTGCATTTGCTGATTATGCCAAATGAATTTCATGTTTGAATAGTCTAGGTATGATTCGTTGAACTACACATCCCAGCAAGTTGTACTGCATTTGCTGATTATGCCAAATGAATTTCATGTTTGAATAGTCTAGGTATGATTCGTTGAACTACACATCCCAGCAAGTTGTACTGCATTTGCTGATTATGCCAAATGAATTTCATGTTTGAATAGTCTAGGTATGATTCGTTGAACTACACATCCCAGCAAGTTGTACTGCATTTGCTGATTATGCCAAATGAATTTCATGTTTGAATAGTCTAGGTATGATTCGTTGAACTACACATCCCAGCAAGTTGTACTGCATTTGCTGATTATGCCAAATGAATTTCATGTTTGAATAGTCTAGGTATGATTCGTTGAACTACACATCCCAGCAAGTTGTACTGCATTTGCTGATTATGCCAAATGAATTTCATGTTTGAATAGTCTAGGTATGATTCGTTGAACTACACATCCCAGCAAGTTGTACTGCATTTGCTGATTATGCCAAATGAATTTCATGTTTGAATAGTCTAGGTATGATTCGTTGAACTACACATCCCAGCAAGTTGTACTGCATTTGCTGATTATGCCAAATGAATTTCATGTTTGAATAGTCTAGGTATGATTCGTTGAACTACACATCCCAGCAAGTTGTACTGCATTTGCTGATTATGCCAAATGAATTTCATGTTTGAATAGTCTAGGTATGATTCGTTGAACTACACATCCCAGCAAGTTGTACTGCATTTGCTGATTATGCCAAATGAATTTCATGTTTGAATAGTCTAGGTATGATTCGCTGAACTACACATCCCAGCAAGTTGTACTGCATTTGCTGATTATGCCAAATGAATTTCATGTTTGAATAGTCTAGGTATGATTCGTTGAACTACACATCCCAGCAAGTTGTACTGCATTTGCTGATTATGCCAAATGAATTTCATGTTTGAATAGTCTAGGTATGATTCGTTGAACTACACATCCCAGCAAGTTGTACTGCATTTGCTGATTATGCCAAATTAATTTCATGTTTGAATAGTCTAGGTATGATTCGTTGAACTACACATCCCAGCAAGTTGTACTGCATTTGCTGATTATGCCAAATGAATTTCATGTTTGAATAGTCTAGGTATGATTCGTTGAACTACACATCCCAGCAAGTTGTACTGCATTTGCTGATTATGCCAAATGAATTTCATGTTTGAATAGTCTAGGTATGATTCGTTGAACTACACATCCCAGCAAGTTGTACTGCATTTGCTGATTATGCCAAATGAATTTCATGTTTGAATAGTCTAGGTATGATTCGTTGAACTACACATCCCAGCAAGTTGTACTGCATTTGCTGATTATGCCAAATGAATTTCATGTTTGAATAGTCTAGGTATGATTCGTTGAACTACACATCCCAGCAAGTTGTACTGCATTTGCTGATTATGCCAAATGAATTCATGTTTGAATAGTCTAGGTATGATTCGCTGAACTACACATCCCAGCAAGTTGTACTGCATTTGCTGATTATGCCAAATGAATTTCATGTTTGAATAGTCTAGGTATGATTCGTTGAACTACACATCCCAGCAAGTTGTACTGCATTTGCTGATTATGCCAAATGAATTTCATGTTTGAATAGTCTAGGTATATTGAATACGGGTTTTTTTGTTTTTTTTCTTGTATGTTTTTCTCTTTGTAGAGATATAGTTGGCTGCCTTATTGGCATGTAATGTCTGTTTTTCTAAGCTAATTTATGGCCTTAGTTTAAAGGGGGATGGTCTTGGGTGGAGTTTGCAATCATTGCATTCACATGGATATTGTTCCTATTTGAAGTCTAGTATACGGCTGGATAGACGTCGGCTGGCAGTGCTTTCATAGAAGTGCTGACATAAAAGTGTTATTATAAAAATAGCGTTATACCTGCGTTAAGTTATATCATCAGCTGTTGTCAATTGTGAACTTGTGAACCAACTCCTCATCACTCTTTGTGCTCAACAGGTATGATTCGTTGAACTACACATCCCAGCAAGTTGTACTGCATTTGCTGATTATGCCAAATGAATTTCATGTTTGAATAGTCTAGGTATGATTCATTGAACTACACATCCCAGCAAGTTGTACTGCATTTGCTGATTATGCCAAATGAATTTCATGTTTGAATAGTCTAGGTATGATTCGTTGAACTACACATCCCAGCAAGTTGTACTGCATTTGCTGATTATGCCAAATGAATTTCATGTTTGAATAGTCTAGGTATGATTCGTTGAACTACACATCCCAGCAAGTTGTACTGCATTTGCTGATTATGCCAAATGAATTTCATGTTTGAATAGTCTAGGTATGATTCGTTGAACTACACATCCCAGCAAGTTGTACTGCATTTGCTGATTATGCCAAATGAATTTCATGTTTGAATAGTCTAGGTATGATTCGTTGAACTACACATCCCAGCAAGTTGTACTGCATTTGCTGATTATGCCAAATGAATTTCATGTTTGAATAGTCTAGGTATGATTCGTTGAACTACACATCCCAGCAAGTTGTACTGCATTTGCTGATTATGCCAAATGAATTTCATGTTTGAATAGTCTAGGTATGATTCGTTGAACTACACATCCCAGCAAGTTGTACTGCATTTGCTGATTATGCCAAATGAATTTCATGTTTGAATAGTCTAGGTATGATTCGTTGAACTACACATCCCAGCAAGTTGTACTGCATTTGCTGATTATGCCAAATGAATTTCATGTTTGAATAGTCTAGGTATGATTCGTTGAACTACACATCCCAGCAAGTTGTACTGCATTTGCTGATTATGCCAAATGAATTTCATGTTTGAATAGTCTAGGTATGATTCGTTGAACTACACATCCCAGCAAGTTGTACTGCATTTGCTGATTATGCCAAATGAATTTCATGTTTGAATAGTCTAGGTATGATTCGTTGAACTACACATCCCAGCAAGTTGTACTGCATTTGCTGATTATGCCAAATGAATTTCATGTTTGAATAGTCTAGGTATGATTCGTTGAACTACACATCCCAGCAAGTTGTACTGCATTTGCTGATTATGCCAAATGAATTTCATGTTTGAATAGTCTAGGTATGATTCATTGAACTACACATCCCAGCAAGTTGTACTGCATTTGCTGATTATGCCAAATGAATTTCATGTTTGAATAGTCTAGGTATGATTCGTTGAACTACACATCCCAGCAAGTTGTACTGCATTTGCTGATTATGCCAAATGAATTTCATGTTTGAATAGTCTAGGTATGATTCGTTGAACTACACATCCCAGCAAGTTGTACTGCATTTGCTGATTATGCCAAATGAATTTCATGTTTGAATAGTCTAGGTATGATTCGCTGAACTACACATCCCAGCAAGTTGTACTGCATTTGCTGATTATGCCAAATGAATTTCATGTTTGAATAGTCTAGGTATGATTCGTTGAACTACACATCCCAGCAAGTTGTACTGCATTTGCTGATTATGCCAAATGAATTTCATGTTTGAATAGTCTAGGTATGATTCGTTGAACTACACATCCCAGCAAGTTGTACTGCATTTGCTGATTATGCCAAATTAATTTCATGTTTGAATAGTCTAGGTATGATGCGTTGAACTACACATCCCAGCAAGTTGTACTGCATTTGCTGATTATGCCAAATGAATTTCATGTTTGAATAGTCTAGGTATGATTCGTTGAACTACACATCCCAGCAAGTTGTACTGCATTTGCTGATTATGCCAAATGAATTTCATGTTTGAATAGTCTAGGTATATTGAATACGGGTTTTTTTGTTTTTTTTCTTGTATGTTTTTCTCTTTGTAGAGATATAGTTGGCTGCCTTATTGGCATGTAATGTCTGTTTTTCTAAGCTAATTTATGGCCTTAGTTTAAAGGGGGATGGTCTTGGGTGGAGTTTGCAATCATTGCATTCACATGGATATTGTTCCTATTTGAAGTCTAGTATACGGCTGGATAGACGTCGGCTGGCAGTGCTTTCATAGAAGTGCTGACATAAAAGTGTTATTATAAAAATAGCGTTATACCTGCGTTAAGTTATATCATCAGCTGTTGTCAATTGTGAACTTGTGAACCAACTCCTCATCACTCTTTGTGCTCAACAGGTATGATTCGTTGAACTACACATCCCAGCAAGTTGTACTGCATTTGCTGATTATGCCAAATGAATTTCATGTTTGAATAGTCTAGGTATATTGAATACGGGTTTTTTTGTTTTTTTTCTTGTATGTTTTTCTCTTTGTAGAGATATAGTTGGCTGCCTTATTGGCATGTAATGTCTGTTTTTCTAAGCTAATTTATGGCCTTAGTTTAAAGGGGGATGGTCTTGGGTGGAGTTTGCAATCATTGCATTCACATGGATATTGTTCCTATTTGAAGTCTAGTATACGGCTGGATAGACGTCGGCTGGCAGTGCTTTCATAGAAGTGCTGACATAAAAGTGTTATTATAAAAATAGCGTTATACCTGCGTTAAGTTATATCATCAGCTGTTGTCAATTGTGAACTTGTGAACCAACTCCTCATCACTCTTTGTGCTCAACAGGTATGATTCGTTGAACTACACATCCCAGCAAGTTGTACTGCATTTGCTGATTATGCCAAATGAATTTCATGTTTGAATAGTCTAGGTATATTGAATACGGGTTTTTTTGTTTTTTTTCTTGTATGTTTTTCTCTTTGTAGAGATATAGTTGGCTGCCTTATTGGCATGTAATGTCTGTTTTTCTAAGCTAATTTATGGCCTTAGTTTAAAGGGGGATGGTCTTGGGTGGAGTTTGCAATCATTGCATTCACATGGATATTGTTCCTATTTGAAGTCTAGTATACGGCTGGATAGACGTCGGCTGGCAGTGCTTTCATAGAAGTGCTGACATAAAAGTGTTATTATAAAAATAGCGTTATACCTGCGTTAAACCGAAGAAAACCAGAAGGAAAACATCAACACACCAACACTACCACAAAAGGACTGCCTTAATGCTCAAAAGTATGTAATTCATCTTATGCATATCATCCGTTTTTACAAAACCTAGGAAAAGGCATCCCCAATCTGCTCACTACAGTTCTCTCTTATGCAAACTTATGTATGTTTCTTTATGTAATGATTTCTTGAAAATGTCATTGCATGTGTGGGGAAGTTGCTCAGTGAAACAGTTTAGTATTGCATACTAACTGGTGATTACCTCTTTTGAACATTAACCCATTGTGGTCAGGTGTACTATGTCTTTATATTTAGTAAGGTATAGTCGTGGTGTAAAGGACAGAGTATGATTACTGATTAGTAAAAGAAAACAAATACTGAGCAACATCCCCAAACAGGTAATTTCAACTTTAAACTTGTCATTTATTTTGTACGCTCTGGACATGGCTACTACTAACAAATGCACAGAAACATTTTTTAAAGCTATGTCTGCAAATGCTAGGAGCTTAGGAGACAAAATTCCAGAGCTAATTGCGATAATGACAAGGGATAACCTGGATTTTGTGGCTATTACAGAGTCTTGGTGCAATGAGAATCATGACTGGGACTTAACTATACCAGGATACAATTTATTTAGGAAAGATAGAATAGGAAGAATAGGAGGAGGGGTAGCAATGTATGTGAAAAAAAGCATAAATGCCACTTTAATACAAAATATTGAAGCCAAAACTGAGGCCCTTTGGGTCACCATAGAAACTGGGAAGAATGACATTATTCGCATTGGGGTGATCTATAGATCACCAGGCCAGGGGCAGGATTTGGACAGGAACCTATTGTTGGACATCTCTAAAATGGCTTTTAAGGGAGAAGTCATAATCATGGGAGACTTTAATTTACCTGATGTAAATTGGGAGGGGTCTTTTGCAAGTTCAGCTACAAGTGGCAAATTTCTACATTCCTTACAGGGAGCATCTCTCAAGCAATTGGTGAGGGAGCCCACTCGCAAAGACTCAATATTAGATCTAATTCTTACAAATGGTGATAGAATATCTGATATATATGTGGGTGAGCACCTGGGATCCAGTGATCATCAAGCAGTATGGTTTAGTATAAAGACAGGATCCAACTCCTCTCACACAAAAACAAAGGTATTGGATTTTAGAAATGCAGACTTTGCAAAAATGGGGAGATGTTTAAGTGATTCATTGGCAGACTGGAGGAACTTGGAAGGGGTGCAGGAGAGGTGGAAAAAAATTAAAAGTGCATTACTAAGTGTAACAGACCTTTGTATCAAAATGGTTAGGAAAAGCACCAGGAAAAGGAAGCCAGTGTGGTTCACAAAAGTAGTATCAACTAGTGTGAAAGCAAAAAAGATGGCTTTTAGGAAATACAAACAGACTCAAAATAATAACGACAAAGAGGAGTATCTGGACAGACGGAAGGATGCTAAGAAAGTGATCAGACGTGCAAAGGCAGAAGCTGAGGAGAAAATGGCCCAGTCAGTAGATAAAGGGGGCAAAACTTTTTTTAAGTATATAAGTGAAAGGAGAAAATCAAATGGAGGAATAATAAGACTTAAGACAGAGAGTGGGCATTTGGTGGAGGGAGACAAGGCAATAGCAGATCACCTAAATAATTATTTTTGCTCAGTATTTACTACAGAAGAAGGGATGGGGCCACAGTTAAATTGCAAGGACATTCATAAAAATAAGGTAGATGAAAATACATTTACAGAGGAGAAGGTCCTAACAGAACTTTCAAAACTAAAAGTGGATAAATCAATGGGACCAGATGGAATACACCCAAGGATACTCAAAGAGCTAAAAGATGTCCTGGTTACACCTTTAACAGAATTATTTAACCAGTCACTAAATACAGGTGATATTCCAGAGGACTGGAAAAGAGCAAATGTAGTTCCACTGCACAAAAGTGGAAGCAAGGAAGAAGCAAGTAACTACAGACCAGTAAGCCTTACATCAGTAGTAGGGAAAGTAATGGAAAAACTATTAAAAGAAAGAGTAGTGGAATATCTTAAATCAAACAACTTACAGGATCCAAAACAGCATGGATTTACTGGTGGGAGATCATGCCAAACAAATCTTATTGACTTTTTTTGACTCTGTGATGAAAATAATAGATCAAGGGGGAGCTGTAGATGTAGCATATCTAGACTTTAGTAAGGCATTTGACACTGTCCCACATCACAGACTGCTAAATAAACTTGAAAGCCTGGGGGTGGATTATAAATTAGTGAAATGGATAAGAACCTGGTTGCAGGATAGGAAACAGACAGTTGTAGTTAATGGAGTGCAATCTATGGAAGGAAATGTTACCAGTGGAGTACCCCAGGGATCTGTACTTGGTCCAGTTCTCTTTAATATCTTTGTTGGTGACATTGCAGATGGTATTGAAGGGAAGATATGCCTTTTTGCAGATGATACAAAGATATGCAACAGGGTACACACACCGGGAGCGGTCAAACAAATGATTGATGACCTAGGTAGGCTTGAGAAATGGTCAAGAACGTGGCAACTACAGTTTAATGCTAAAAAAATGCAAAATCATGCACTTGGGTCTCAAAAACCCAAAGGCTAAGTATAGTATCAAGGGTACTATAATGGAAACTACTGAGGAGGAAAGAGATTTAGGAGTCACTATTTCAAGTGACTTGAAGGCAGGAAAGCAATGCAACAAAGCAATGAGAAAGGCAAGTCAGATGCTTGGTTGCATAGGGAGAGGAATCAGTAGCAGGAAAAAAGAAGTGATAATGCCACTGTATCGGTCATTGGTAAGGCCCCATCTGGAATACTGTGTCCAGTTCTGGAGACCCTATCTCCAGAAGGATATAAATACATTAGAGAGTGTACAAAGAAGGGCAACTAAAATGGTGCATGGCCTACATCACAAAACTTACCCGGAAAGGCTAAAAGATCTTAACATGTATAGTTTGGAGGAGAGAAGGGAAAGGGGAGACATGATAGAAACTTTCAAATATATAAAGGGTCTTAACAAAGTTCAGGAGGGAAACATTCTTCAAAGGAAAAGAAGCATTAGAACTCGAGGGCATACATTGAGACTGGAGGGGGGGAGGTTCAGGGGAAATGTAAGGAAAAATTACTTCACAGAAAGGGTAGTGGATAAGTGGAATAGCCTCCCATCAGAGGTGGTAGAGGCTAAGACTGTAGGGCAATTTAAACATGCTTGGGACAGGCATATGAATATCCTTACAAAGAATCAAGGTTAAAAAAGGGTTGAGATTGCCTAAAGGATAAAATAAAAAAGGGGCAGACTAGATGGGCCAAGTGGTTCTTATCTGCCGTCAAATTCTATGTTTCTATGTTTACTCTGCTGCACATGTAAGTGCAAGAGATCCTGAAGCACTCACTCATCATGGGAAAGTACCAATGTGTTTCTTCGTTGGTTGATGGAAGAAACATCTTACAAAAACTCTCCAGATTATTGACTTTTTAAAGTTTTTCTAGGAAACGTTTTAGATGAATGCTTATTAGCCTTTGTCAGTATGCACTTTCGCAAAGTGTCTCTGTGGCGCAATCAGTTAGTGTGTACGGCTATTAACTAAAAGGTTGGTGGTTCAATCCCACCCAGGGATGTAATTGACCTTGTTATCAGATTTTGGTGATCTTTAAGTAGACAAGTCAAAATTTCAAACCCCCTCTTATGGTGTAGGGTACCTGGCCTTCTCTGATGTAATCAGAGTTAGATTTGATTCATTGATTTTATAAAAACAGCTAGGAAGCACAATTTAGCAGTGGTTTGCAGAGAAAAAAAATATGCTGGCAGAAAAATCCAATTGAGTGATTAAACAGCTCTTCATTTTCTGGCTTTATTTTTATGCTAACAAATTTGTTCTCTGAAAAGTGTCCACAAAGCCAAGTCTCTGATTAACACCTTTGTAAGGATGGTTTTTCACCTATTACTAAATTAAACTTGCTTCATTGGAAAGGCAGCAAGATGCATCCTCATTTCAATGTCTACTGAAATAATACAAGTTGACACCAGGAAACATTAACGCCACTGCATCCTTGCTGCTTTCTCATGTGGAAGTCTGTTTAATGTGAAAACAAGGTGATATCTAATTAGCACACAGGTAAGGAATTACGAAAATCTTTATTTAAGGGTGAAGATGTTTCTCACAAAATTGTTGCCCCAATGGATCATTGAAATTCAAGCTGGAAAGATGATTTTAATATATCACTTGTACATTTTGTATTTCTCTTCTGGTGACAATGTAGTTTTTTTTGTCAATTACCATTTTAATAATAGGGTAAAGAAAATTAAGTGGATTTTTGAAAGAAAACTATACTGTCAATATACTATTAAAACAAATTAAAATGGTAAAAGTTATTGTACTTTAAGTAAAAATAAAAGAGCAAAAATATCAATCCCAGTTTTGATTACTTAAATTAACAAAAAAAAATGCATATAGCAAAGGATAGTTTCAATCTGCCTACCTCTGGGTTATGGGTCCAGCATGCTTCCATTGCAGTACTCTGCTGCACATGTAAGTGCAAGAGATCCTGAAGCACTCACTCATCATGGGAAAGTACCAATGTGTTTATTCGTTGGTTGATGGAAGAAACATCTTACAAAAACTCTCCAGATTATTGATTTTTTAATGTTTTTCTAGGAAACGTTCTAGATGTATGCTTATTAGCCTTTGTCAGTATGTACTTTTTGCAAAGTGTCTCTGTGGCGCAATCGGTTAGTGTGTTCGGCTATTAACCAAAAGGTTGGTGGTTCAATCCCACCCAGGTACGTAATTGAACTTGTGATCAGATTTTGGTGATATTTAAGTAGACAAGTCAAAATTTCAAACCCCCTCTTATTGTGTAGGGTACCTGGCCTTCTCTGATGTAATCAGAGTTAGATTTGATTCAGTGATTTTATAAAAAACAGCTAGGAAGCACAATTTAGCAGTGGGTTGCAGAGAAAAAAAATATGCTGGCAGAAAAATCCAATTGAGTGATTAAACAGCTCTTCATTTTCTGGCTTTATTTTTATGCTAACAAATTTGTTCTCTGAAAAGTGTCCACAAAGCCAAGTCTCTGATTAACACCTTTGTAAGGATGGTTTTTCACCTATTACTAAATTAAACTTGCTTCATTGGAAAGGCAGCAAGATGCATCCTCATTTCAATGTCTACTGAAATAATACAAGTTGACACCAGGAAACTTTAACGCCACTGCATCCTTGCTGCTTTCTCATGTGGAAGTCTGTTTAATGTGAAAACAAGGTGATATCTAATTAGCACACAGGTAAGGAATTAAGAAAATCTTTATTTAAGGGTGAAGATGTTTCTCACAAAATTGTTGACCCAATGCATCATTGAAATTCAAGCTGGAAAGATGAATTTAATATATCACTTGTACATTTTGTATTGCTCTTCTGGTGACAATGTAGTTTGTTTTTGTCAATTACCATTTTAATAATAGGGTAAAGAAAATTAAGTGGATTTTTGAAAGAAAACAATACTGTCAATATACTATTAAAACAAATTAAAATGGTAAAAGTTATTGTACTTTAAGTAAAAATAAAAGAGACAAAATATCAATCCCAGTTTTGGATTACTTTAATTAACAAAAAAAAATGCATATAGCAGAGGATAGTTTCAATCTGCCTACCTCTGGGTTATGGGCCCAGCATGCTTCCATTGCAGTACTCTGCTGCACATGTAAGTGCAAGAGATCCTGAAGCACTCACTCATCATGGGAAAGTACCAATGTGTTTCTTCGTTGGTTGATGGAAGAAACATCTTACAAAAACTCTCCAGATTATTGACTTTTTAAAGTTTTTCTAGGAAACGTTTTAGATGAATGCTTATTAGCCTTTGTCAGTATGGACTTTTGCAAAGTGTCTCTGTGGCGCAAACAGTTAGTATGTACGGCGATTAACCAAAAGGTTGGTGGTTCAATCCCACCCAGGGACCTAATTGACCTTGTTATCAGATTTTGGTGATCTTCAAGTAGACAAGTCAAAATTTCAAACCCCCTGTTATGGTGTAGGGTACCTGGCCTTCTCTGATGTAATCAGAGTTAGATTTGATTCAGTGATTTTATAAAAACAGCTAGGAAGCACTATTTAGCAGTGGGTTGCAGAGAAAAAAAATATGCTGGCAAAAAAATCCAATTGAGTGATTAAACAGCTCTTTATTTTCTGGCTTTATTTTTATGCTAACAAATTTGTTCTCTGAAAAGTGTCCACAAAGCCAAGTCTCTGATTAACACCTTTGTAAGGATGGTTTTTCACCTATTACTAAATTAAACTTGCTTCATTGGAAAGGCAGCAAGATGCATCCTCATTTCAATGTCTACTGAAATAATACAGGTTGACACCAGGAAACATTAACGCCACTGCATCCTTGCTGCTTTCTCATGTGAAAGTCTGTTTAATGTGAAAACAAGGTGATATCTAATTAGCACACAGGTAAGGAATTACGAAAATCTTTATTTAAGGGTGAAGATGTTTCTCACAAAATTGTTGCCCCAATGCATCATTGAAATTCAAGCTGGAAAGATGATTTTAATATATCACTTGTACATTTTGTATTGCTCTTCTGGTGACAATGTAGTTTTTTTTGTCAATTACCATTTTAATAACAGGGTAAAGAAAATTAAGTGGATTTTTGAAAGAAAACTATACTGTCAATATACTATTAAAACAAATTAAAATGGTAAAAGTTATTGTACTTTAAGTAAAAATAAAAGAGCAAAAATATCAATCCCAGTTTTGATTACTTAAATTAACAAAAAAAATGCATATAGCAAAGGATAGTTTCAATCTGCCTACCTCTGGGTTATGGGTCCAGCATGCTTCCATTGCAGTACTCTGCTGCACATGTAAGTGCAAGAGATCCTGAAGCACTCACTCATCATGGGAAAGTACCAATGTGTTTATTCGTTGGTTGATGGAAGAAACATCTTACAAAAACTCTCCAGATTATTGATTTTTTAATGTTTTTCTAGGAAACGTTCTAGATGTATGCTTATTAGCCTTTGTCAGTATGCACTTTTTGCAAAGTGTCTCTGTGGCGCAATCGGTTAGTGTGTTCGGCTATTAACCAAAAGGTTGGTGGTTCAATCCCACCCAGGGATGTAATTAAACTTGTGATCAGATTTTGGTGATATTTAAGTAGACAAGTCAAAATTTCAAACCCCCTCTTATGGTGTAGGGTACATGGCCTTCTCTGATGTAATCAGAGTTAGATTTGATTCAGTGATTTTATAAAAAACAGCTAGGAAGCACAATTTAGCAGTGGGTTGCAGAGAAAAAAAATATGCTGGCAGAAAAATCCAATCGAGTGATTAAACAGCTCTTCATTTTCTGGCTTTATTTTTATGCTAACAAATTTGTTCTCTGAAAAGTGTCCACAAAGCCAAGTCTCTGATTAACACCTTTGTAAGGATGGTTTTTCACCTGTTACTAAATTAAACTTGCTTCATTGGAAAGGCAGCAAGATGCATCCTCATTTCAATGTCTACTGAAATAATACAAGTTGACACCAGGAAACATTAACGCCACTGCTTCCTTGCTGCTTTCTCATGTGGAAGTCTGTTTAATGTGAAAACAAGGTGATATCTAATTAGCACACAGGTAAGGAATTAAGAAAATCTTTATTTAAGGGTGAAGATGTTTCTCACAAATTTGTTGACCCAATGCATCATTGAAATTCAAGCTGGAAAGATGATTTTAATATATCACTTGTACATTTTGTATTGCTCTTCTGGTGACAATGTAGTTTGTTTTTGTCAATTACCATTTTAATAATAGGGTAAAGAAAATGAAGTGGATTTTGGAAAGAAAACAATACTGTCAATATACTATTAAAACAAATTAAAATGGTAAAAGTTATTGTACTTTAAGTAAAAATAAAAGAGACAAAATATCAATCCCAGTTTTGGATTACTTTAACAAAAAAAAATGCATATAGCAGAGGATAGTTTCAATCTGCCTACCTCTGGGTTATGGGCCCAGCATGCTTCCATTGCAGTACTCTGCTGCACATGTAAGTGCAAGAGATCCTGAAGCACTCACTCATCATGGGAAAGTACCAATGTGTTTCTTCGTTGGTTGATGGAAGAAACATCTTACAAAAACTCTCCAGATTATTGACTTTTTAAAGTTTTTCTAGGAAACGTTTTAGATGAATGCTTATTAGCCTTTGTCAGTATAGACTTTTGCAAAGTGTCTCTGTGGCGCAATCAGTTAGTATGTACGGCTATTAACCAAAAGGTTGGTGGTTCAATCCCACCCAGGGACCTAATTGACCTTGTTATCAGATTTTGGTGATCTTTAAGTAGACAAGTCAAAATTTCAAACCCCCTGTTATGGTGTAGGGTACCTGGCCTTCTCTGATGTAGTTAGATTTGATTCAGTGATTTTATAAAAACAGCTAGGAAGCACAATTTAGCAGTGGGTTGCAGAGAAAAAAAATATGCTGGCAGAAAAATCCAATTGAGTGATTAAACAGCTCTTTATTTTCTGGCTTTATTTTTATGCTAACAAATTTGTTCTCTGAAAAGTGTCCACAAAGCCAAGTCTCTGATTAACACCTTTGTAAGGATGGTTTTTCACCTATTACTAAATTAAACTTGCTTCATTGGAAAGGCAGCAAGATGCATCCTCATTTCAATGTCTACTGAAATAATACAGGTTGACACCAGGAAACATTAACGCCACTGCATCCTTGCTGCTTTCTCATGTGGAAGTCTGTTTAATGTGAAAACAAGGTGATATCTAATTAGCACACAGGTAAGGAATTAATAAAATCTTTATTTAAGGGTAAAGATGTTTCTCACAAAATCGTTGCCCCAATGCATCATTGAAATTCAAGCTGGAAAGATGATTTTAATATATCACTTGTACATTTTGTATTGCTCTTCTGGTGACAATGTAGTTTGTTTTTGTCAATTACCATTTTAATAATAGGGTAAAGAAAATTAAGTGGATTTTTGAAAGAAAACAATACTGTCAATATACTATTAAAACAAATTAAAATGGTAAAAGTTATTGTACTTTAAGTAAAAATAAAAGAGCCAAAATATCAATCCCAGTTTTGGATTACTTTAATTAACAAACAAAAAAATGCATATAGCAGAGGATAGTTTCAATCTGCCTACCTCTGGGTTATGGGCCCAGCATGCTTCCATTGCTGTACTCTGCTGCACATGTAAGTGCAAGAGATCCTGAAGCACTCACTCATCATGGGAAAGTACCAATGTGTTTCTTCGTTGGTTGATAGAAGAAACATCTTACAAAAACGCTCCAGATTATTGACTTTTTTAAGTTTTTCTAGGAAACGTTTTAGATGAATGCTTATTAGCATTTGTCAGTATGTACTTTTGCAAAGTGTCTCTGTGGCGCAATCAGTTAGTGTGTACGGCTATTAACCAAAAGGTTGGTGGTTCAATCCCACCCAGGGACGTAATTGACCTTGTTATCAGATTTTGGTGATCTTTAAGTAGACAAGTCAAATTTCATACCCCCTGTTATGGTGTAGGGTACCTGGCCTTCTCTGATGTAATCAGAGTTAGATTTGATTCAGTGATTTTATAAAAACATCTAGGAAGCACAATTTAGCAGTGGGTTGCAGAGAAAAAAAATATGCTGGCAGAAAAATCCAATTGAGTGATTTAACAGCTCTTCATTTTCTGGCTTTATTTTTATGCTAACAAATTTGTTCTCTGAAAAGTGTCCACAAAGCCAAGTCTCTGATTAACACCTTTGTAAGGATGGTTTTTCACCTATTACTAATTTAAACTTGCTTCATTGGAAAGGCAGCAAGATGCATCCTCATTTCAATGTCTACTGAAATAATACAATTTGACACCAGGAAACATTAACGCCACTGCATCCTTGCTGCTTTCTCATGTGGAAGTCTGTTTAATATGAAAACAAGGTGATATCTAATTAGCACACAGGTAAGGAATTAAGAAAATCTTTATTTAAGGGTGAAGATGTTTCTCACAAAATCGTTGCCCCAATGCATCATTGAAATTCAAGCTGGAAATATGATTTTAATATATCACTTGTACATTTTGTATTGCTCTTCTGGTGACAATGTAGTTTGTTTTTGTCAATTACCATTTTAATAATAGGGTAAAGAAAATGAAGTGGATTTTTGAAAGAAAACAATACTGTCAATATACTATTAAAACAAATTAAAATGGTAAAAGTTGTTGTACTTCAAGTAAAAATAAAAGAGCCAAAATATCAATCCCAGTTTTGGATTACTTTAATTAACAAAAAAAAATGCATAAAGCAGAGGATAGTTTCAATCTGCCTACCTCTTGGTTATGGGCCCAGCATGCTTCCATTGCTGTACTCTGCTGCACATGTAAGTGCAAGAGATCCTGAAGCACTCACTCATCATGGGAAAGTACCAATGTGTTTCTTCGTTGGTTGATGGAAGAAACATCTTACAAAAACTCTCCAGATTATTGACTTTTTAAAGTTTTGCTAGGAAACGTTTTAGATGAATGCTTATTAGCCTTTGTCAGTATGTACATTTGCAAAGTGTCTCTGTGGCGCAATCAGTTAGTATGTACGGCTATTAACCAAAAGGTTGGTGGTTCAATCCCACCCAGGGACCTAATTGATCTTGTTATCAGATTTTGGTGATCTTTAAGTAGACAAGTCAAAATTTCAAACCCCCTGTTATGGTGTAGGGTACCTGGCCTTCTCTGATGTAATCAGAGTTAGATTTGATTCAGTGATTTTATAAAAACAGCTAGGAAGCATAATTTAGCAGTGGGTTGCAGAGAAAAAAAATATGCTGGCAGAAAAATCCAATTGAGTGATTAAACAGCTCTTTATTTTCTGGCTTTATTTTTATGCTAACAAATTTGTTCTCTGAAAAGTGTCCACAAAGCCAAGTCTCTGATTAACACCTTTGTAAGGATGGTTTTTCACCTATTACTAAATTAAACTTGCTTCATTGGAAAGGCAGCAAGATGCATCCTCATTTCAATGTCTACTGAAATAATACAGGTTGACACCAGGAAACATTAACGCCACTGCATCCTTGCTGCTTTCTCATGTGGAAGTCTGTTTAATGTGAAAACAAGGTGATATCTAATTAGCACACAGGTAAGGAATTAATAAAATCTTTATTTAAGGGTAAAGATGTTTCTCACAAAATCGTTGCCCCAATGCATCATTGAAATTCAAGCTGGAAAGATGATTTTAATATATCACTTGTACATTTTGTATTGCTCTTCTGGTGACAATGTAGTTTGTTTTTGTCAATTACCATTTTAATAATAGGGTAAAGAAAATTAAGTGGATTTTTGAAAGAAAACAATACTGTCAATATACTATTAAAACAAATTAAAATGGTAAAAGTTATTGTACTTTAAGTAAAAATAAAAGAGCCAAAATATCAATCCCAGTTTTGGATTACTTTAATTAACAAACAAAAAAATGCATATAGCAGAGGATAGTTTCAATCTGCCTACCTCTGGGTTATGGGCCCAGCATGCTTCCATTGCTGTACTCTGCTGCACATGTAAGTGCAAGAGATCCTGAAGCACTCACTCATCATGGGAAAGTACCAATGTGTTTCTTCGTTGGTTGATAGAAGAAACATCTTACAAAAACGCTCCAGATTATTGACTTTTTTAAGTTTTTCTAGGAAACGTTTTAGATGAATGCTTATTAGCATTTGTCAGTATGTACTTTTGCAAAGTGTCTCTGTGGCGCAATCAGTTAGTGTGTACGGCTATTAACCAAAAGGTTGGTGGTTCAATCCCACCCAGGGACGTAATTGACCTTGTTATCAGATTTTGGTGATCTTTAAGTAGACAAGTCAAATTTCATACCCCCTGTTATGGTGTAGGGTACCTGGCCTTCTCTGATGTAATCAGAGTTAGATTTGATTCAGTGATTTTATAAAAACATCTAGGAAGCACAATTTAGCAGTGGGTTGCAGAGAAAAAAAATATGCTGGCAGAAAAATCCAATTGAGTGATTTAACAGCTCTTCATTTTCTGGCTTTATTTTTATGCTAACAAATTTGTTCTCTGAAAAGTGTCCACAAAGCCAAGTCTCTGATTAACACCTTTGTAAGGATGGTTTTTCACCTATTACTAATTTAAACTTGCTTCATTGGAAAGGCAGCAAGATGCATCCTCATTTCAATGTCTACTGAAATAATACAATTTGACACCAGGAAACATTAACGCCACTGCATCCTTGCTGCTTTCTCATGTGGAAGTCTGTTTAATATGAAAACAAGGTGATATCTAATTAGCACACAGGTAAGGAATTAAGAAAATCTTTATTTAAGGGTGAAGATGTTTCTCACAAAATCGTTGCCCCAATGCATCATTGAAATTCAAGATGGAAATATGATTTTAATATATCACTTGTACATTTTGTATTGCTCTTCTGGTGACAATGTAGTTTGTTTTTGTCAATTACCATTTTAATAATAGGGTAAAGAAAATGAAGTGGATTTTTGAAAGAAAACAATACTGTCAATATACTATTAAAACAAATTAAAATGGTAAAAGTTGTTGTACTTCAAGTAAAAATAAAAGAGCCAAAATATCAATCCCAGTTTTGGATTACTTTAATTAACAAAAAAAAATGCATAAAGCAGAGGATAGTTTCAATCTGCCTACCTCTGGGTTATGGGCCCAGCATGCTTCCATTGCTGTACTCTGCTGCACATGTAAGTGCAAGAGATCCTGAAGCACTCACTCATCATGGGAAAGTACCAATGTGTTTCTTCGTTGGTTGATGGAAGAAACATCTTACAAAAACTCTCCAGATTATTGACTTTTTAAAGTTTTTCTAGGAAACGTTTTAGATGAATGCTTATTAGCCCTTGTCAGTATAGACTTTCGCAATGTGTCTCTGTGGCGCAATCAGTTAGTGTGTACGGCTATTAACCAAAAGGTTGGTGGTTCAATCCCACCCAGGTACGTAATTGACCTTGTTATCAGATTTTGGTGATCTTTAAGTAGACAAGTCAAAATTTCAAACCCCCTGTTATGGTGTAGGGTACCTGGCCTTCTCTGATGTAATCAGAGTTAGATTTGATTCAGTGATTTTATAAAAACAGCTAGGAAGCACAATTTAGCAGTGGGTTGCAGAGAAAAAGAAATATGCTGGCAAAAAAATCCATTTGAGTGATTAAACAGCTCTTCATTTTCTGGCTTTATTTTTATGCTAACAAATTTGTTCTCTGAAAAGTGTCCACAAAGCCAAGTCTCTGATTAACACCTTTGTAGGGATGGTTTTTCACCTATTACTAAATTAAACTTGCTTCATTGGAAAGGCAGTAAGATGCATCCTCATTTCAGGACAGTGCGTGTGTGCTGGTGCCGCAGTGCACCGGCACATGCCATAGATGCGATCAGCATCTCTGCCCAGTGAGCGCCTCTGCCTGATTGACAGGCAGAGGCGGTCACTGGGCAGGAGGAGTCGGGCCAGCGGCGTTGTGCCGCCATTTTGGGGGCACAGTCAGGACAACGCAGACATGACCGGACCGTATGGGGGCGGGCCGTGACGGCTGCGTGACCCGGACAGCAACGGGCCTTATTTACTAAAATCTCAGATAAATTTTATGGCATTTATGTGCAGTCTAGTTTGCACAGTTGATAGAGTGTTGATCTTGCACTATCAATGTAAGCCTCACATAGGTTTGATACACATGTAAGTTTGTTTTTATTTTACTACATTGTGGTTTGTGGCTCTATACCATGTAATGCATGTCTTTTAACAGTAGTCAAGTCTTCCAATGTGCTTGTTAGTGAAACCCAATAGATAGCTTTATTTTATTTTGTTTCTTCAAATATTGAATGCATATGTCTTATAACTTTTTTTTTTTTCAATATACAGGTTGAGTATCTGTATATACATTTTTATTATAAGATTTTCAATGACACAAGTACATCCAAGTTGCAGATTATGGATTGTGAAGGACAAATCAACCATATAAACAATTTAAGCAATTTAAATTGCATGCAGGTAGTAGAATATCAAACTCCTTGGATGAGAGTTGGTCGTAATAAACTAGGATAGAAAAGAATAAAGTAGAAAATAAGATTTTAAACCTACCGGTAAATCTTTTTCTCGTAGTCCGTAGAGGATGCTGGGGACTCCGTAAGGACCATGGGGATAGACGGGCTCCACAGGAGACATGGGCACTTTAAGAAAGACTTTAGTTCTGGGTGTGCACTGGCTCCTCCCTCTATGCCACAGTTAGAGAAACTGTGCCCAGAGGAGACGGACAGTATGAGGAAAGGATTTTGTTAATCCAGGGCAAGATTCATACCAGCCACACCAATCACACCGTATAACTTGTGATAAACTACCCAGTTATCAGTATGAAAAAACAACATAGCATCAGTGCAGGACCGATGCAACTATAACATAACCCTTATTGAAGCAATAACTATATACAAGTATTGCAGAAGTAGTCCGCACTTGGGACGGGCGCCCAGCATCCTCTACGGACTACGAGAAAAAGATTTACCAGTAGGTTTAAAATCTTATTTTCTCTAACGTCCTAGAGGATGCTGGGGACTCCGTAAGGACCATGGGGATTATACCAATGCTCCAAAACGGGCGGGAGAGTGCGGATGACTCTGCAGCACCGATTGAGCAAACATGAGTTCCTCCTCAGCCAGGGTATCAAACTTATAGTATTTTGCAAAGGTGTGTGAACCCGACCAAGTAGCAGCTTGACACAGCTGTAGTGCCGAGACCCCTCGGGCAGCCGCCCAAGAAGAGCCCACTTTCCTCGTGGAATGGGCCTTGACCGATTTCAGTAACTGCAATCCAGCCATAGAATGCGCTTGCTGAATCGTGTTACAAATCCGGCGAGCAATAGCCTGCTTTGAAGCAGGGGCACCAATCTTGTTGGTTGCATACAGGACAAACAGCGCTTCAGTTTTCCTGACTCTAGCCGTCCTGGCCACGTAAATTTTCAAAGCCCTAACCACATCAAGTAACTCGGAATCCTCCAAGTCACGCGTAGCCACAGGCACCACAATAGGTTGGTTCATATGAAAAGATGAGACCACTTTTGGTAGGAATTGAGGACGGGTCTGCAATTCCGCTCTATCCACATGAAATACCAAATATGGGCTTTTATGTGACAAAGCCGCTAATTCCGACACTCGCCTAGCCGAAGCCAAGGCTAATAACATGACCACCTTCCATGTGAGATATTTTAACTCTACTGTTTTAAGTGGTTCAAACCAGTGTAATTTTAGAAAACTTAACACCACGTTAAGGTCCCAAGGTGCCACCGGAGGCACAAAAGGAGGCTGAATATGCAGCACTCCTTTTACAAAAGTCTGAACTTCTGGAAGAGAAGCCAATTCTTTTTGAAAGAAAATGGATAAGGCCGAAATCTGGACCTTAATAGAGCCTAATTTTAGGCCCAAATTCACTCCAGTTTGTAGGAAGTGAAGGAAACGGCCCAGATGGAATTCTTTCGTAGGAGCATTCCTGGCCTCACACCAAGAAACATAATTTCGCCATATACGGTGTAATGTTTTAACGTTACATCCTTCCTAGCCTTTATCAGCGTAGGGATGACCTCAACCGGAATGCTAGGATCCGGCATTCAACCGCCATGCCGTCAAACGCAGCTGCGGTAAGTCTTGGAACAGACAGGGCCCCTGATGCAACAGGTCCTGTCTTAGAGGGAGAGGCCACAGATCTTCTGTGAGCATTTCCTGCAGATCCGGATACCAGGTCCTCCGTGGCCAATCTGGAACAATGAGGATTGTTCTCACTCCTCTTTGTCTTATTATCCTCAACACCTTGGGTATGAGAGGAAGAGGAGGAAATACATAGACCGACTGGAACACCCACGGTGTCACTAGGGCGTCTACAGCTACTGCCTGAGGGTCTCCTGACCTTGCGCAATACCTCTGTAGCTTTTTGTTGAGCCGGGACGGCATCATGTCTATCTGTGGCAGTTCCCACCGACTTGTAATCTGTGCAAAGACTTCCTGATGAAGTCCCCACTCTCCCGGATGTAGGTCGTGTCTGCTGAGGATGTCTGCTTCCCAGTTGTCCACTCCCGGAATGAACACTGCTGACAGTGCGCTTGCGTGATTCTCCACCCAGCGAAGAATTCTGGTGGCTTGTGCCATCGCCACTCTGCTTCTTGTGCCGCTTTGGCGGTTTACATGAGCCACTGCGGTGACGTTGTCTGACTGGATCAGAACCGGTTGGTCGCAAAGTAAGGTCTTCGCTTGACGTAGGGCATTGTATATGGCCCTTAGTTCCAGGATGTTGATGTGAAGACAAGTCTCTTGACTTGACCAAAGACCTTGGAAATTTCTTCCCTGTGTGACTGCTCCCCAACCTTGGAGGCTTGCGTCTGTGGTCACCAGGATCCAGCCCTGAATGCTGAATCTGCGTCCCTCGAGAAGGTGAGCACTCTGCAGCCACCACAAGAGTGATACCCTGACCCTGGGGGACAGGGTGATCAACCAATGCATCTGTAAATGTGACCCGGACCACTTGTCCAGTAGGTCCCATTGGAAAGTCCTCGCATGGAACCTGCCGAATGGAATGGCCTCGTATGATGCCACCATCTTTCCCAGGACTCGAGTGCAGTGATGCACTGACACCTGTTTTGGTTTCAATAGGTTCCTGACAAGAGTCATGAGTTCCTGGGCCTTTTCTATCAGGAGATAAACCCTCTTCTGGTCTGTGTCCAGAATCATGCCCAAGAAAGACAGACGAGTAGTAGGAATCAATTGCGACTTCGGGATATTGAGAATCCAGCCGTGTTGCTGTAACACTTTCAGTGAAAGTGATATGCTGTTCAGCAACTGCTCTCTTGATCTCGCTTTTATGAGATCGCCCAAGTACGGGATAATTGTGACACCTTGCTTGCACAGGAGCACCATCATTTCCGCCATTACCTTGGTGAAAATTCTCAGGGCCATGGAGAGACCAAACAGCAACGTCTGAAATTGGAAATGACAGTCCTGTACCGCAAATCTGAGTTACGCCTGATGAGGTGGATAAATGGGGACATGAAGGTATGCATCCTGTACACAAATGCGGACAACAGGTGTCAAGCCGTGTGTTGCCTTTGTCAAGCTGTAATAAGTAGGGATAAGGACGTTAACCACCTCGGAACATCCTCCCTTATACGTCACCTGCAGCGCATTCATCATAAGTCAGTGACAAGTTCAAAAACTTTGGAGGCCAGTGGAAGCAGTCCACTAACCACTAAATCCCTTCCTCTTGTAACCAAGCTCCTGCAAACCACACCACCAACTCCCTCAGTGTCAATTTCCTCCTTAGACAGGAGAGCCAATAGTCCTGCAGGCCATGTCACTGGCAAGTCTGACGAGTCCTCTCCTGCCTGGGATTCCTCCGATGCATCCTTGAGTGTAACGCCTACTGCTGCTGGCGCTGCTGTTGTTGCTGCTGGGAGTCGATCGTCATCCCAGAGGGGAAGTCGGAAGACCACTTGTACTTCTTCCAGTAAGCAATTGACTGTCCAACAGTCCTTTGCGAGGAAGATGAAATATCACAGCAGTCATCCTGCTGCAAAGCGGATAACTCAGGTCTGGGTGGTGAGAAACGTGGTTCCGGTATCCATCGTTAATTTAGAGGCAACTAGAGACTTGATTGAGGTACTGTGTCCCCGGTACCAAATACCCTCTAGGTTCCATTTCTCTAGGCAGGCGATACCGAAAATGTACACAGACCTCAGAAAAAGAGTCATCAGTGTCCTAAAAAATGCAGTTGTACCCAATGTCCACTTGTCTGTGGTTAAGTGGAGCAGGGCAGACTCAGGACTATATGACTGTGACAGCCCACTGGGTAGATGTATTGCCTCCCGCAGCAAGAACAGCAGCGGCGGCACCAGTAGCAGCATCTCGCAATAGCCAACTCGTTCCTAGGCAGGCTACGCTTTGTATCACCGCATTCCATAAGAGGCACACAGCTGACAACCTCTTACGGAAACTGAGGAACATCATCGCAGAATGGCTTACCCCAATTGAACTCTCCTGGGGATTTGTGACATCGGACAACGCCACCAATATTGTGCGTGCATTACATCTGGGCAAATTCCAGCACGTCCCATGTTTTGCACATACATTGAACTTGGTGGTGCAGAATTATTTAAAAAACGACATGGGCGTGCAAGAGATGCTGTCGGTGGCCCGAAGAATTGCGGGCCACTTTCTGCCTTCAGCCACCGCATGCCGAAGACTGGAGCACCACCAAACATTCCTGAACCTGCCCTGCCATCATCTGAAGCAAGAGGTGGTAACGAGGTGGAATTCAACCCTCTATATGCTTCAGAGGATGGAGGAGCAGCAAAAGGCCATTCAAGCCTATACATCTGCCCACGATATAGGCAAAGGAGGGGGAATGCACCTGACTCAAGCGCAGTGGAGAATGATTTCAACGTTGTGCAAGGTTCTGCAACCCTTTGAACTTTCCACACGTGAAGTCAGTTCAGACACTGCCAGCCTGAGTCAGGTCATTCCCCTCATCAGGCTTTTGCAGAAGAAGCTGGAGACATTGAAGGAGGAGCTAAAACAGAGCGATTCAACTAGGCATGTGGGACTTGTGGATGGAGCCCTTAATTTGCTTAACCAGGATTCAATCTGTTGAAATCAGAGCACTACATTTTGGCCGCCGTGCTCGATCCTAGATTTAAAACCTACATTGTATCTCTCTTTCCGGCAGACACAAGTCTGCAGAGGTTCATAGACCTGCTGGTGAGAAAATTGTCAAGTCAAGCGGAACGTGACCCGTCAACAGCTCCTCCTTCACATTCTCCCGCAACTGGGGGTGCGAGGAAAAGGCTAAGAATTCCGAGCCCACCCGCTGGCGGTGATGCAGGGCAGTCTGGAGTGAGTGCTGACATCTGGTCCAGACTGAAGGACCTGGCAACGATTACTGACATGTCGTCTACTGTCACTGCATATGATTCTGTCACCTTTGAAAGAATGGTGGAGAAAAAGAGGCAATTTGGAGGCCCTTGCACAAACTGGCTTTATTCTACCTAAGTTGCCCTCCCTCCAGTGTGTACTCCGAAAGAGTGTTTAGTGCGGCCGCTCACCTTGTCAGCAATCGGCGTACAAGGTTACTTCCAGAAAATGTGGAGAAGATGATGATCATCAAAATTAATTATAATCAATTCCTCCGTGGAGACATTCACCAGCAATTGCCTCCAGAAAGTACACAGGGATCTGAGATGGTGGATTCCAGTGGGGACGAATTAATAATCTGTGAGGAGGGGGATGTACACAGTGAAAGGGGTGAGGAATCGGAGGATGATGAGGTGGACATCTTGCCTCTGTAGAGCCAGTTTGTGCAAGGAGAGATTGATTGATTCTTTTTTGGTGGGGGCCCAAACCAACCAGTCATTTCAGTCAGTCGTGTGGCAGACCCTGTCGCTGAAATGATGGGTTCGTCAATGTTTTTCTTTTCAATCTAAGCCCCTGCAGTTTTCTGTAAGCATCTGCTTCGCTATGATGATCAACAAGTCACAAGGGAAAACACTCAGGGCTGGAGGCGTAGATCTTAGGACCAGCTGCTACAAGCATGGCAGAGGTGTCACTATCACTGGTGACACCCAGAGAGGCGGCGAGGGAGATTGTAATGCAGTGCACGCAGATAAGCAGCGCAATGGTAAAAAGGAGGCATGGTCTCATAGGTAGGGGCGTGGCCTGAATCACCATTTTGTTGCTGCGGGTATCCCGGGGGTTGGGGGCTGTACCCGGGGACTAGTGTGTGAGTGGTGCTGGCTCCTGCACAGTGACAGAAACTGGGTGTTGCACGTAATGTCACAGTGAAACACCCATATTCTGTCACTGAAGAAGAGCCGGCACTTTGGTGTCACCCCACTTGGCGGGTGACACTCGGGTGTGTGCCGCAACCCCGTTGTGATGCCACTGACCCATGGGAAGCTTTACGTGGCTTACCCATGTGTTAGTAGCCCCAAGCATCTTTTGTGTTAGTCCCTGAAGAAAAACTTCAAATATTGTTTACAATTTTGTAATCAATTGCCTAATTCAGTAAGGATTGCAAATTCTGCTAAGTAACAGAATTTGCAATCCTTTGGTTCGCATGCTGGGGCCACCCATCACAGGGCATGGCCACCCAGCATGCCGCCTCCCTTCTTGACCACGCTGAAATTGCAGTCTCAGTGCAGTACAGCGTGATCATAAAAAATGGGTTAGCCTCCTGTTGGTGCAGACTGTACGTGTGCGCAGGAAGCCGCCACCATTTTTGTGATCGCAACGGCTGCATGTGATGTCATGCAGCCGCTCTGACCACGCCTCCTGTTTCTCCGTTGAAGCCCTGCCCCCGCACCGCTCCATCTCCGACTTTGAAATGGAGTGTTGCTGACCCCCCCCCCGCACCGATTGACAGTCACAGAAAATGCAGGCGCATGCGTATGCTCTTAGCAATTTTTGCAGTTGGATTGCTTATTGTGATTGCAATCCAACCTGAATCAGGCTCTATTACCTATCACAATGCACTGCAGGTAGTACAAAATGGGGTTAATATAGGAGAAAAACCCCCAGAGCTGTGCTCCTTAACTGTCCCTGGTGGCTAGTGGAGCGGCTGCCCAGTAATCAGTGTCCACGCCAGTGCGCACACGGCCCTCCCCCTACTGCCACGCTGGATCACGGTATAGTGTGGGCACAGAAGCCCCTTACCTCCCTTTCATCAGCGGCCTCGTGATCCCGGAGGGCGGTGTGTGTGTGACTGACCTTAGGAAGAAACCGGAGCCTCCGCTGCAGTGACCCAGCAACCAGGGCACGGGAGTATACTGCGCCGCTGGGAGTGATGGAGCTGCAGTAAAGATGTCTATTAGACCTAGCCTGCTGCAGCCCTTGTACATTCTTATAAAAAAAGTTCTTCTTTTCTTGTCAAAATTAATAGCTAAGTATAGGCTGCCTGAGGCAGCCCCCTGTTAAGTGTCCTGCTACTGAAGGCACCAACTACAAACTGAGCTCCCTGTTCATGGAAGCGAGGTTATAGAGCAGGGGGCGCTGAGCATCTTGGGAACAGTCAAAAGCTTTGAGCCTGTTGGTGCCTCAGATCAAGATCCTACTCTACACCCCAATGTGAATCCTTGTGGAGTCCAGTGTACCCCACAGAAGAAATGAATGTGTCACACCCATTGGCAGCAACATTAGAATAGCTGCTGATGGGCACAATTGAGAAAGGAAGGGGGGAAAACATTTGAATCCAGCACATATATGTAATTTGAATATGTAATTTGTACCTTCCTACTTTAAAATGTAATGGATGAACCTCACCCTGTGAGAACTATCTTCATGATCAAGAGATCTCATATGCAAGATAAGTATGTGTTGGCAGAGGCGCTCACTGGGCAGAGATGCTGATCGCATCTCTGGCATGTGCCGGTGCACTGCGGCACCAGCACACACACACACACTTCAGACCTGATCTCCTGTTGTGTGAATATGCACAGCAGAGATCAGGTCTGAATTAGGCCCTATATACAGCTGTCAGTAAGGCAGGGATCTGCTGCTGCCAGTGAGGCAGGGATGTGCTGCTGTCAGTGAAGCAGTGATCTGCTGCTGCCAGTGAGGCAGGGATCTGCTGCTGCCAGTGAGGCAGGGATGTGCTGCTATAAGTGAGGCAGGTATGTGCTGCTGTCAATGAGGCAGGGATGTGCTGCTGTCAGTGAAGCAGGGATGTGCTGCTGTCAGCGAGGCAGTGATCTGCTGCCCACTATCTCCCTATCACCCCTGCCTGAGTCACACACTTTCCCTGTCACCCCTGCCTCAGTTACCCACTATCTCCCAGTCACCGCTGCCTCAGTTAACCAATATACCTGCGACCCCTGCCTCAGTCACCCACTATACCAGTCACCCCTGCTTTAGTCACCCACTATCTCTGTCACCCCTGCCTCAGTCAACCACTATCTCCATATCACCCCTACCTCAGTCACCCACTATCCCTGTCACCTCTGCCTCAGTCACCCACTGTCACCCTATCACCCCTGCCTCAGTCACCCACTATCCCTGTCACCCCTGCCTCAGTCTCCTACTGTCCCTGTCACCCCTGCCACAGTCATCCACTATATCCCTATCACCCCTGCCTTAGTCACTGACTATCTCCCAGTCACCCCGGCCTCAGTCACCCACTATCTCCCAGTCATACTTGCTTCAGTCACCCACTATCTCCCAGTCATCCCTGCCTCAGTCACCTACTGACACCAGTGCAGACATTTCTGCTGCGGCCTCTCCACTCTCCAGCGTGAACGTACTGTCGACTGAGGAAATCCGCTTCCCAGTTGAGGACTCCGGGAATGAACACTGCCGATATTGCTGGCAGATGACGTTCTACCCAACTGAGGATTTTTGATACTTCCAGCTTTGCCATGCAATTTCGAGTGCCGCCTTGATGATTTGTGTACACTACCGTGGTGTCGTTGTCCGATTGTACTTGAACAGGCCTGTTCTGTACTAGAGGCAGGGCCAGTGTCAATGAATTGAACACTGCCCGCAATTCCAGAATGTTTATCGGGAGGAGAGATTCCTCGCTGGTCCACCGATGGTGAAGGGTCGTCATCACGGCCATGACCTTGGTGAATTTCCGAGGTGCCGTGGCCAAACCAGAAGGCAGGACCTGAAATCCAAAAACTAACCAGGCACAACACTGCTTAGCTTCCAACATCAGATGAGATTGGACATATCCAGTGTGATGCGGCTGTAGATGATTTTTGCTGTTTCTAACTTCTACTTCTAACTACTGGTACATCAATGAATAAGTTTCAAAATATAATGCATCAAGAGAACGGTGTTGGTAGTATAAAACTACCTACAGCACCTGGTATTCCCAGGTGGTCTCACATCCAAGAACAAACCAGGCCTAAAATCAGGTGATATTGGGCATATACAGTGTGGTGTGGCAGTAGATGAGCTTAGTGGTTTCTGTTAGAGTTCTTCTACTTCTAACTACTCGTACATAAATGAGTAAGCAGCCGATTTATTAAACCTGGTGAAATGATAATTTGCATGGTGATAAAGTACCAGCCCATCAGCTCCTAATTGCCATGTCACAGGCTGGGTTTGAAAAATGACAGTTAGGAGCTGACTGGCTGGTACTTTATCACCTTGCACTTTATCAGTTCACCAGGCTTAATAGATCTGCCCCAATGTTTCAAAATGGAATGCATCAAGAGAACGGTGTTGGTAGTATAAAACTACCTACAGCACCTGGTATTCCCAGGTGGTCTCACATCCAAGAACAAACCAGGCCTAAAATCAGGTGATATTGGGCATATACAGTGTGGTGTGGCTGTAGATGAGCTTAGTGGTTTCTGTTAGAGTTCTTCTACTTCTAACTACTCGTACATAAATGAGTAAGCAGCCGATTTATTAAACCTGGTGAAATGATAATTTGCATGGTGATAAAGTACCAGCCAATCAGCTCCTAATTGCCATGTCACAGGCTGGGTTTGAAAAATGACAGTTAGGAGCTGACTGGCTGGTACTTTATCACCTTGCACTTTATCAGTTCACCAGGCTTAATAGATCTGCCCCAATGTTTCAAAATGGAATGCATAAAGAGAACGGTGTTAGTATTGTAAAAATAAACACAGCTCCTGGTATTTCCTTGTGGTCTCCCATCCAAGTACTAAAACCAGGACCAACACTGCTCAGCTTCCATGATCAGGAGAGATTGGGCAAATCCAGTGTGCTGTGGCTGTAGATGAGCTGGTGGTTTCTGTTACAGCTCTTCTACTTCTAACTTCTGGTACATAAAAGAATACATGTAAAAATTAAATGTACCAAGAAAATGGTGTTGGTAGTTTAAAAACACCTAAAGAATCTGATACTACCAAGCAGTCTCCCATCCATGTATTAACAAAGTCCAATACTGCTTTGCTTCAAAAATCAAATGAGATTGGGCATATCCAGTGTGGTGTGGCTTTAGATAAGCTTTGTGGTTTCTGTTAGAGCTCTTCTACTTCTAACTACTGGTACATTAATGAATATGTATAAGGTTGTAGTTTATCCAATATGCCTTTACTACCTTACCTTTCAACCCCCCCTCCCTCCCCTCTTCTCCTTATAGCTTCCTTAGTTCTCTCCTCCTCGTGTGTGCGTTATTTGTTTTCTCATACGTCCTAGAGGATGCTGGGGTCACATTAAGAACCATGGGGTATAGACGGGATCCGCAGGAGACATGGGCACTTTAAGACTTTCAAAGGGTGTGAACTGTCTCCTCCCACTATGCCCCTCCTCCAGACTCCAGTTTTAGTATTGTGCGCAGTGATACTGGATGCACTACAGGGGAGCTCTACTGAGTTTCTCTGAAAAGACTTGTTAGTTTTTTTTATTTTCAGGGAGGCTGCTGGCAACAGTCTCCCTGCTTCGTGGGACTTAGGGGAGAGAAGTATGACCAACTTCTAGTGAGTTCAATGGCTCTGCTTCAGGCTGACAGGACACCATAAGCTCCTGAGGGTGCTGATCGCTGGGTACGCCTAGATGCACACTCCCGCAGCCTGCCGTCACCCCCTTACAGAGCCAGAAGACAGGTGAGTAGCAGAAGAACAGAAGACTTCTTCTTCAGTGACGGCATTCTGAGGTACCGAGCAGCGAGCGGAACGCTGCGCGCCATGCTCCCACACAAACACAGGCACTGCAGGGTGCAGGGCACGGGGGGGGGGGGGGCACCCTGGGCAGCATAAATTCCTCACAAAAGGCTGGAAAAAGTGGACATTAGTGCCTGGGCACTGTCCTTACCCCGCTAGCGTAATTAATTATTTCTGAGCGGGACAGATACGCGCCATTACAGCGGCGGGGCTTCTTCCTCACCTCACCAGAACATCTTTAGAGCATTACAAGTCTATCACTATAGAGTTTATTATTTCCCAGACTGTGTACTTTTGGCGCTGGATTGTGAGCTGAAAAATCCTCTGTGTCCCTCTGACAGATTTACTGACGGTCTGTCCCCCATAAGCCGGTGTGTCTGTGGGTACTTGGTATATGTGTGTCAACATGTCGGTGGCTGAATGTTTTTCCCAAGAGGAAACTATGGCCCTCATTCCGAGTCGTTCGCTCGGTATTTTTCATCGCATCGCAGTGAAATTCCGCTTAGTGCGCACGCGCAATATTCACATTGCGACTGCGCCAAGTATCTTTGCTATGAAGATAGTATTTTTACTCACGGCTTTTTCATCGCTCCGGCGATCGTAATGTGATTGACAGGAAATGGGTGTTACTGGGCGGAAACATGGCGTTTTATGGGCGTGTGGCTGAAAACGCTACCGTTTCCGGAAAAAACGCAGGAGTGGCCGGAGAAACGGGGGAGTGGTTGGGCGAACGCTGGGTGTGTTTGTGACGTCAAACCAGGAACGACAAGCACTGAACTGATCGCACAGGCAGAGTAAGTGTGGAGCTACTCTAAAACTGCTAAGTAGTTTGTGATCGCAATATTGCGAATACATCGGTCGCAATTTTAAGATGCTAAGATACACTCCCAGTAGGCGGCGGCTTAGCGTGTGTAACTCTGCTAAATTCGCCTTGCGACCGATCAACTCGGAATGAGGGCCTATATTAGGAATGCAGACATATGATGGTGGCCCTGTTGGCACCACCAATAACTGACTGGGTAAATGTTTCAGTAATATCAGAGTAAGGTTGGATAAATCTGTGTCCCAGACACAGACGTAGAGAATAGATGTGATATTCATGGCTATGTTTCTTTTCCCTCAGGCCCCGCTGGGTCGCAAAAATGTTATTTTGCCCAGTTACTACACACTGATACTGACACGGATACTGATACTTATGTCGACCATAATGTTTCCTGATTAGATCCAATATTGGCAAGGAGCATTCAGTACATGATTGTGGATATTAAGGACATATTAAAATCACTGAAGACCCTGCTGTTCCTGACAAAGGGGTCTATATGTATGTATATATAGATATATAATGAAAGCTGATGTAACGTTCCTCCATCTCTGTTTGAGAAAGTTTGGGCCAGCTCGACAAGATGGTTTCAAATCCCCAAAAGGATTCTGGTTGTTTATTCATTTCCCGCCGCGGACAGAATAAAGTGGGAGTCACCCCCTGTTCTGCACGGGGCCCTGTCACAAATCCAGCGGATCGTATGCAGGAAGCTACATTATTTCTAGTTATGTAACCACGGGTACATTACTTAGACCTGCCATTACATGTGCATGGGTGAGTAGTAGTATTCAAGAATTGGTCGAATACCTTGTCATCCGATATAGATACCCTGGAGAGATGGGATACTCCTTACATTGTATCATATCAAGGACACTGCAGCATACTTACGTGAGACTGCAAGGGATATAGGACTCTTGAGTTCACGGGCCAATTTCATGGCAGTGTCGGATAGGAGGGCATTGTGGATTCACCAAGAGAATGCTGATGCTGACTCCAAGAAGAAAGGGAGTCTCTTCCCTATGAAGGTGAAGCCTTGTTTGGTGACTGCCTAGTTAATTTGATCTCGGCAGCTCCCGCAGGTAAGTCAACCTTCTTGCCCTATGTTCCGTCCCAACGGATGAAGACGCATCATTATCTGATGCAGTCATTTCGGCCCAATAGATATGCAAGAAGTTAAGATTCCCCTTTCTTTGCAGGTAGAGGAAGGAGAAGAGAGAAGAGGTCTGCATCCTCTTCAAGATCGCAGGAGCAGAGATCATCCTCTGCTTCTGCCAAATCCACTGCATGACGCTGGGGCTCTCTTGCAGGAGCCCGCACCAGTGGGGGCACGTCTAAAACTCTTCAGTCAGTTCTGGATTCATTCGGACATGGACTCGTGTGTTTTACAAATAGTGTCCCAAGGGTACAAACTGGGGTTTCAAGATGTTCCCCCTCACCGATTGTTCAAACATTAAGTTACTGTGCTATTCCTGGGTTATATAGCGCTGGGGTATGTGCTGGCATACTCTCTCTCTGTCTCTCCAAAGGGCCTTGTGGGGGAAATGTCTTCAGTAAAAGTATTCCCTGTGTGTGTGGTGTGTCGGTACACGTGTGTCGACATGTCTGAGGAAGAAGGCTATATTAGAGAGGAGCGGGAGCAAATGAACGTGGTGTCTCCGCCGACACCTGATTGGATGGATATGTGGAATGTTTTAAATGCTAGTGTAAACTCATTGCACAAAAGATTAGACAAGGCAGAAGCTTTGGGACAGTCAGGGTCTCAACCAATGCCTAATCCTATGTCGCAGGGACTGTCAGGGTCTCATAAGCGCCCACTATCCAGATTGTTGACACAGATACCGACACGGATTCTGACTCCAGTGGCGATTACGATGATGCAAAGTTACAGCCAAAATTGGCAAAATACATTTGATATATGATTATGGCAATAAAAGATGTTTTGCACATCACAGAGGAGCCCCCTATCCCTGACAAGAGGGTACATATGTACAAGGGAAAGAAGCCTGAGGTAACCTTTCCCCCCTCACACGAGCTGAACGAGTTATGTGAAAAAGCTTGGGAATCTCCTGCAGATTTCCAAAAGGATTCCCCTTTCCCATCAACGGATAGGTTACGATGGGAATCCTCCCCTTGGGTGGACAAAGCATTAACACGCTTATCCAAGAAGGTAGCCCTCCCGTCCCAGGATACAGCTACCCTCAAAGAGTCTGCTGACCGCAAACAGGAGATTACCCTGAAGTCCATTTATACACATTCTGGTACCTTACTCAGACCGGCAATTGCGTCGGCCTGGGTGTGTAGTTCTGTAGCGGCATGGACGGATACCCTAGATAAGGCTACTATTTTATTGCCCCTGGGGCATATAAGAGATGCTGTCCTATATATGTGTGTATGCAAACTACAGGTGGTGCTGCAGGGCTCACACCCTTTTACTTGTCTTGTAGAGCAACTCTGGAGCTGTTACTGGGTCCAGCTGCTGCAAGAAATCAGCTTGAATGCTTCAGGGGCTTGGGCATGGCCAACATGAGCCCCACACTGATGGGGGTGTATAAAGCGATCTAGGGGTCATCCAAGCGCAACCCCACAAAGGCCGCCATGCCCTGCGTGACCATTTTCTCTTTTCATATGCAGACGAGGGTTGCAGCCAACTATGCCCATTGCTTGGATGACATCACCGTATGCAAATCCGTCTGCTGCAGACCTTTCCCCAGGAATGCTTGTACTAGTTGTTGCATATGGTTTGATGTTTGAGGGTGCTTCAGTATTAGGCAGCCTTCCGCCCTCTCATGTTCATCTGAAAATATGTGGTCTCCCTGCAGTTCCCTTGTGCTTCCTCAGTTGAATCTCCTTAACTTGACGGGTGTGTGCCCGAGCAGCCGCCCTCCACAGCCCTATCCCAGCACATGCTTTTCTTGCGTATGAGATCTCTTGATCATGAAGATAGTTCTCACAGGGTGAGGTTCATCCATTACATTTTAAAGTAGGAAGGTACAAATTACATATTCAAATTACATATATGTGCTGGATTCAAATGTTTTCCCCCCTTCCTTTCTCAATTGTGCCCATCAGCAGCTATTCTAATGTTGCTGCCAATGGGTGTGACACATTCATTTCTTCTGTGGGGTACACTGGACTCCACAAGGATTCACATTGGGGTGTAGAGTAGGATCTTGATCTGAGGCACCAACAGGCTCAAAGCTTTTGACTGTTCCCAAGATGCTCAGCGCCCCCTCCTCTATAACCTCGCTTCCATGAACAGGGAGCTCAGTTTGTAGTTGGTGCCTTCAGTAGCAGGCCACTTAAGAGGGGGCTGCCTCAGGCAGCCTATTCTTAGCTATTAATTTTGACAAGAAAAGAAGAACTTTTTTTTATAAGAATCTACAAGGGCTGCAGCAGGCTAGGTCTAATAGACATCTTTACTGCAGCTCCATCACTCCCAGCGGCGCAGTATACTCCCGCGCCCTGGTTGCTGGGTCACTGCAGCGGAGGCTCCGGTTTCTTCCTAAGGTCAGTCACACACACACCGCCCTCCGGGATCACGAGGCCGCTGATGAAAGGGAGGTAAGGGACTTCTGTGCCCACACTATACCGTGATCCAGCGTGGCTGTAGGGGGCGGGCCATGTGCGCACTGGCGTGGACACTGATTACTGGGCAGCTGCTCCACTAGCCACCAGGGACAGTTAAGGAGCACAGCTCTGGGGGGTTTTCTCTTATATTAACCCCATTTTGTACTACCCGCAGTGCATTGTGATAGGTAATAGAGCCTGATTCAGGTTGGATTGCAATCGCAATAAGCAGTCCAACTGCAAAAATTGCTAAGAGCATACGCATGCGCCTGCATTTTCTGCGGCACCCCGCAGTTAATGCGATCGCCTCTGACTGTCAATCGGTGCTGGGGGGGGGGGGGGGGTCAGCAACACTCCATTTCCAAGTCAGAGATGGAGCGGTGCATGGGCAGGGCTTCAAAATGGGGTCGGCAACGGAGAAACAGGAGGCGTGGTCAGAGCGGTTGCATGACATCACATGCAGCAGCTGCGATCACAAAAATGGTGGCGGCTTCCTGCGCACACATACAGTCTGCACCAACAGGAGGCTAACCCATTTTTTATGATCACGCTGAACTGCACTGCGACTGCAATTTCAGCGTGGTCAAGAAGGGAGGCGGCATGCTGGGTGGCCCCAGCATGCGAACCAAAGGATTGCAAATTCTGTTACTTAGCAGAATTTGCAATCCTTACTGAATTAGGCCCATTGATTACAAAATTTATTTGTAAATATTTGAAGTTTTTCTTCAGGGACTAACACAAAAGATGCTTGGGGCTACTAACACATGGGTAAGCCACGTAAAGCTTCCCATGGGTCAGTGGCATCACAACGGGGTTGCGGCCCACACCCGAGTGTCACCCGCCAAGGGGGGTGACACCAAAGTGCCGGCTCCTCTTCAGTGACAGAATATGGGTGTTTCACTGTGACATTACGTGCAACACCCAGTTTCTGTCACTGTGCAGGAGCCAGCACCACTCACACACTAGTCCCCGGGTGCAGCACTCAACCCCCGGGATACCCGGAGCAACAAAATGGAGATTCAGGCCAACAGGCCACACCCCTACCTATGAGACCATGCCTCCATTTTACCATTGCGCTGCTTATCTGCGCGCACTGCATTACAATCTCCCTCGCTGCCTCTCTGGGTGTCACCAATGATAGTGACACCTTTGCCATGCTTGTAGCAGCTGGTCCTAAGATCTACGCCTCCAGCCCTGAGTATTTGCCCTTGTGACTTGTTGATCATCATAGCGAAGCAGATTCTTACAGAAAACTGCAGGGGCTTAGATTGAAAAGAAAAACATTGACGAACCCATCATTTCAGCAACAGGGTCTGCCACACGGCTGACTGAAATGACTGGTTGGTTTGGACCCCCACCAAAAAAGAAGCAATCAATCTCTCCTTGCACAAACTGGCTCTACAGAGGCAAGATGTCCACCTCATCATCCTCCGATTCCTCACCCCTTTCACTGTGTACATCGCCCTCCTCACAGATTATTAATTCGTCCCCACTGGAATCCACCATCTCAGATCCCTGTGTACTTTCTGGAGGCAATTGCTGGTGAATGTCTCCACGGAGGAATTGATTATAATTCATTTTGATGATCATCATCTTCTCCACATTTTCTGGAAGTAACCTCGTACGCCGATTGCTGACAAGGTGAGCGGCTGCACTAAACACTCTTTTGGAGTACACACTGGAGGGAGGGCAACTTAGGTAGAATAAAGCCAGTTTGTGCAAGGGCCTCCAAATTGCCTCTTTTTCCTGCCAGTATACATACGGACTGTCTGACGTGCCTACCTGGATGCGGTCACTCATATAATCCTCCACCATTCTTTCAAAGGTGACAGAATCATATGCAGTGACAGTAGACGACATGTCAGTAATCGTTGCCAGGTCCTTCAGTCCGGACCAGATGTCAGCACTCACTCCAGACTGCCCTGCATCACCGCCAGCGGGTGGGCTCGGAATTCTTAGCCTTTTCCTCGCACCCCCAGTTGCGGGAGAATGTGAAGGAGGAGCTGTTGACGGGTCACGTTCCGCTTGACTTGACAATTTTCTCACCAGCAGGTCTTTGAACTTCTGCAGACTTGTGTCTGCAGGAAAGAGAGATACAATGTAGGTTTTAAATCTAGGATCGAGCACGGTGGCCAAAATTTATTGCTCTGATTTCAACAGATTGAATCCTGGTTAAGCGAATTAAGGGCTCCATCCACAAGTCCCACATGCCTAGCGGAATCGCTCTGTTTTAGCTCCTCCTTCAATGTCTCCAGCTTCTTCTGCAAAAGCCTGATGAGGGGAATGACCTGACTCAGGCTGGCAGTGTCTGAACTGACTTCACGTGTGGCAAGTTCAAAGGATTGCAGAACCTTGCACAACGTTGAAATCATTCTCCACTGCGCTTGAGTCAGGTGCATTCCCCCTCCTTTGCCTATATCGTGGGTAGATGTATAGGCTTGAATGGCATTTTGCTGCTCCTCCATCCTCTGAAGCATATAGAGGGTTGAATTCCACCTCGTTACCACCTCTTGCTTCAGAGGATGGCAGGGCAGGTTCAGGAATGTTTGGTGGTGCTCCAGTCTTCGGCACGCGGTGGCTGAATGCAGAAAGTGGCCCGCAATTCTTCGGGCCACCGACAGCATCTCTTGCATGCCCCTGTCGTTTTTTAAATAATTCTGCACCACCAAATTCAATGTATGTGCAAAACATGGGACGTGCTGGAATTTGCCCAGATGTAATGCACGCACAATATTGGTGGCGTTGTCCGATGTCACAAATCCCCAGGATAGTCAAATTGGGGTAAGCCATTCTGCGATGATGTTCCTCAGTTTCCGTAAGAGGTTGTCAGCTGTGTGCCTCTTATGGAAAGCGGTGATACAAAGCGTAGCCTGCCTAGGAACGAGTTGGCATTTGCGAGATGCTGCTACTGGTGCCGCCGCTGCTGTTCTTGCTGCGGGAGGCAATACATCTACCCAGTGGGCTGTCACAGTCATATAGTCCTGAGTCTGCCCTGCTCCACTTAACCACGGACATGTGGACTAGTGGACATTGGGTACAACTGCATTTTTTAGGACACTGGTGACTCTTTTTCTGAGGTCTGTGTACATTTTCGGTATCGCCTGCCTAGAGAAATGGAACCTAGATGGCATTTGGTACCGGGGACACAGTACCTCAATCAAGTCTAGTTGCCTCTGAATTAACGATGGATACCGGAACCACGTTTCTCACCACCCAGGCTGACAAGACCTGAGTTATCCGCTTTGCAGCAGGATGACTGCTGTGATATTTCATCTTCCTCGCAAAGGACTGTTGGACAGTCAATTGCCTACTGGAAGTAGTACAAGTGGTCTTCCGACTTCCCCTCTGGGATGACGATCGACTCCCAGCAGCAACAACAGCAGCGCCAGCAGCAGTAGGCGTTACACTCAAGGATGCATCGGAGGAATCCCAGGCAGGAGAGGACTCGTCAGACTTGCCAGTGACATGGCCTGCAGGACTATTGGCTCTCCTGTCTAAGGAGGAAATTGACACTGAGGGAGTTGGTGGTGTGGTTTGCAGGAGCTTGGTTACAAGAGGAAGGGATTTAGTGGTCAGTGGACTGCTTCCGCTGTCATCCAAAGTTTTTGAACTTGTCACTGACTTATGATTAATGCGCTGCAGGTGACGTATAAGGGAGGATGTTCTGAGGTGGTTAACGTCCTTACCCCTACTTATTACAGCTTGACAAAGGCAACACACGGCTTGACACCTGTTGTCCGCATTTGTGTACAGGATGCATACCTTCATGTCCAAATTTATCCATCTCATCAGTCGTACCTTAGATTTGCGGTACAGGACTGTCATTGCCAATTTAAGACGTTGCTGTTTGGTCTCTCCACGGCCCAGAGAATTTTCACCAAGGTAATGGTGGAAATGATGGTTCTCCTGCGCAAGCAATGTGTCACAATTATCCCGTACTTGAGCGATCTCATAAAAGCGAGATCAAGAGAGCAGTTGCTGAACAGCGTATCACTTTCACTGAAAGTGTTACAGCAACACGGCTGGATTTTCAATATCCCAAAGTCGCAGTTGGTTCCTACGACTCGTCTGTCTTTCTTGGGCATGATTCTGGACACAGACCAGAAGAGGGTTTATCTCCCGATAGAAAAGGCCCAGGAACTCATGACTCTTGTCAGGAACCTATTGAAACCAAAACTTGTGTCAGTGCATCACTGCACTCGAGTCCTGGGAAAGATGGTGGCATCATACAAAGCCATTCCATTCGGCAGGTTCCATGCGAGGACTTTCCAATGGGACCTACTGGACAAGTGGTCTGGGTCACATTTACAGATGCATTGGTTGATCACCCTGTCCCCCAGGGTCAGGGTATCACTCCTGTGGTGGCTGCAGAGTGCTCACCTTCTCGAGTGACGCAGATATGGCATTCAGGACTGGATCTTGGTGACCACAGATGCAAGCCTCCAAGGTTGGGGAGCAGTCACACAGGGAAGAAATTTCCAAGGTCTTTGGTCAAGTCAAGAGACTTGTCTTCACATCAACATCCTGAAACTAGGGGCCATATACAATGCCCTACGTCAAGCGGAGACCTTACTTTGCGACCAACCGGTTCTGATCCAGTCAGTCAACGTCACCGCAGTGGCTCATGTAAACCGCCAAGGCGGCACAAGGAGCAGAGTGGTGATGGCACAAGCTACCTTTGCATTTTTCTCCCAAACGAAGGACACTAGAATGAAAATTTTAAAGCCTCCTGTTAGTGCTTCATCTACACGGTATAGCCCTGAATTTTCCAATGCGTAGCTCTTTGCAAAAGAGAGATATTGGCAAGGAAAAGCTGTCTTGTACCTTTGCATTTTTCTCCCAAACGAAGGACACTAGAAAGAAAATTTTAAAGCCTCCTGTTAGGCCATCATCTACACGGCATAGCCCTGAATTTTCCAATGCGTAGCTCTTTGCAAAAGAGAGATATTGGCAAGGAAAAGCTGTCTTGTACCTTTGCATTTTTCTCCCAAACGAAGGACACTAGAAAGAAAATTTTAAAGCCTCCTGTTAGGCCATCATCTACACGGCATAGCCCTGAATTTTCCAATGTGCAGCTCTTTACAAAAGAGAGATATTGGCAAGGAAAAGCTGTCTTGTACCTTTGCATTTTTCTCCCAAACGAAGGAAACTAGAATGAAAATTTTAAAGCCTCCTGTTAGTGCTTCATCTACACGGTATAGCCCTGAATTTTCCAATGCGTAGCTCTTTGCAAAAGAGAGATATTGGCAAGGAAAAGCTGTCTTTCAACTCTTCCACAACTGAAAAACAGATAGTGTTCCCAAGCCTTCCATCCTGTAATATCTTCAGTCTCTCGTCAATGAAGAAAACAATCCCTCCAGCAGACTCTTCAACCACGATACAAGATCACAGCCAAAAGGGCGAGAAGCAACTACACTTGCGTTTAACCAAAATGGCTAAAACTTAGTGGAGGAAAGTGCAGTGCACCAAAACATAAGCTGACACAATCATGGAGAATGCGCCAGCATATATGCTCTTCTATCTATATTTTGCAAACCTGCTCTTGTCCCCTCAAGCTGCTCCATGTAGATTTGACGCCTGGCAAGGTGCATAACCCACTGACAAGCAGGCACACTCCTGCATGAGTTTTCACTCTCACTAGCAGGATGATACACATTCATTTGCATGTGCTCCACCTCTGACACACCGCCCACCCAACCACCCAGTCACCAGAGCCACCCACAAGCCAACTGGCTCCGTGATTTAATTTGCACAGTGCAGTCATCCAGGCAGCATGTCCTTCTCAATGGAATAATCTCTGGTTCCATGGAATCTTCCGCATTGGAATGCTGCGGAACAAAAAGGATTTAAACATTCAGCTTGCTAGCATTCAATGTACCTGCGGCTTGGCTCTAGCACATGGGTCTTCATCCTGTGGCCCTCCAGCTGCTGTGAAACTACACATCCCAGCATGCCCTGCCACAGTTTTGCTATTAAGGTATGCTAAAACTGAGGCAGGGCATGCTGGTATATGTAGTTCCACAGCAGCTGGAGGGTCGCAGGTTGAAGACCCATATTCTAGCATGCCTGTTCTATGATGCATGTTCCGTGATGTCACAATCAGCTTGGAATGGGGTGTCTAGCATGCATTTGCTGACAGCCACTTGAGGGAGACACACATCAGGAGATGCAGCATATCGGAGGTCTTCGATGCCTTTCCAGCAAATGCACACCACCAGCTGCTGGTCTGGACACAAAACAATACCCACAATTGAAGGCTCAAAATGCCCAACTACAGGATTAATGTAAGTAGTGAATTTAGGAATGAATTTAGAAGTAGGAAATTAAGTTAGTTCACAAGTACATTCAAATTCCGATCTAAAGTCTAGGTAGGCCTCACGTCCTGGCAGCCCCCAGCATTTAAAAATGCCTTGATTAGAGGTAGGGAATTAAATGTAGATAAGAAGTAGACACAAAATAACACTCCACAGAGCAATTATCAGGTGTCTTTATCAATTGTTGCATTTAAAAAATCAAGCAATTAGGGAACACAATGTTGCGACAATGTAACCCTATTTGCAAAATAGTACTAAATAAGTTTGTCGATGTAAGACATTTGCAAAGGCGCAAACAAAACACGCTGGAAAATGCAACTGAATCTGTTTTTGGAGGTTAGAATAGATGCAGGATCAAGTAGCTCAATGGGTAGGGTGTTTGATTAGAATTCAACAGGTTATAGATTTGAATCCTGGGTATGATAGTTTGAGGTGTTATTTAATAAAGTATGTTTATATATTAGTCACACATGGCTTACTTTTACAAATGGCATGTCACCAGTTAGTGCTGACTGCTGATATGCCATTTGCACAAACACGCCATGTGTGACTGTATATGCATTTAAGGAGGGCACCCCGGCAATACCACAAACCATTGAGTGTCAAGTATACTAGATATATCTTCATATCTCATGTGCTTTCTCTGAGACCAATCTTGTTATGCCCCTTCCCCACAAGGCATGCGCCTTTTGTCCATATTGCAAAAATGGGGTGGGGAGGGGGGGGGCATATAATTCTCTGTCACAGGGCACCAAAAAGTCTAGTTATGGCTCTGGTATGCATTATGTAATCTGGCAGACCATATCTCCAACACTGGCTGGTTGGAATAGAAATCCGGTTATCTATGTGAGCAAATGACCATCAACGATTTACTCTCAAACACTAGAAAATGGACAAACATGGTCCCCTAAACAGGCATTTGTAGGTGAAATGGATGGTTTATGAAATGTCCAAGTAAGGTAGTTCTGTGCTATGTAATCAGATGCAACAATCAGGAGGTGAGTGATCTGAGGAGTAAGTGACTCACATTTGTTATTAGTTCTTCAGTTTTCTTTGTTTTGTTAGATTGGTGTGCTTCTGTTTTCCTTCTTTTTCACTTCGATTAAACGCTGATTGAACACTGCTGTTATGTGTCAATTTTATCACGCTTTGATAAAAATGCACGCTTAGATCAATAAATGCACAGCCAAATGGCTTTGCACAGCCTACACCATTGGACTTAAGTAGAAGACTATTACAAGTGAAACCAATAATTGAAATCTGTAACCACACCCCACCCCCTCAAATGCCAGGCAATAAATTACCTTAAAAACAACAACCAGGCATTCCACAAAGATTAAACTGGGTCTATATCATTCAAAACTTTAAAAAAGTACTTCAAAATCACATACTATGCAATAATGTTTCAATTTGCATAACCCAGCAGAATTAGCTTTGCATATATAGATATAGTGCAGCAGAATATATTGGTGGTTGTAGTCAATTGTAATTAACTGTAGGTGACAAGAAGAGAAGAAACGTCAATTCACAATCGATATCAGCTGAAGATAAATTAACGCTGATTGAACGCTGCTGTTATGTGTCAATTTTATCACGCTTTGATAAAAATGCACGCTTGGATCAATAAATGCACAGCCAAACGGCTTTGCACAGCCTACACCATTGGACTTAAGTAGAAGACTATTACAAGTAAAACCAATAATTGAAATCTGTAACCAAACCCCCCCCCCACCTCAAATGCCAGGCAATAAATTACCTTAAAAACAACAACCAGGCATTCCACAAAGATTAAACTGGGTCTTTATCATTCAAAACTTTAAAAAAGTACTTAAAAATCACATACTATGCAATAATGTTTCAATTTGCATTACCCAGCAGAATTAGCTTTGCATATATAGATATAGTGCAGCAGAATATATTGGTGGTTGTAGTCAATTGTAATTACTCAGCAGAATTAGCTTTGCATATATAGATATAGTGCAGCAGAATATATTGGTGGTTGTAGTCAATTGTAATTACCCAGCAGAATTAGCTTTGCAAATATAGATATAGTGCAGCAGAATATATTGGTGGTTGTAGTCAATTGTAATTACCCAGCAGAATTAGCTTTGCATATATATAGTGCAGCAGAATATATTGGTGGTTGTAGTAAATTGTAATTACCCAGCAGCAGCTCTACTGCACTCAACATCACCAGTGCTCACAATATATATAATGCTATATACTATGCCATAGTGGTGCTTACTATATAACACCTCCTACTGCGTTCCCCCTGGCAATGAGCATGACACCCAGAGAGTGAAACCCCTGGCAATGAGCATGACACCCAGCACGTGAAACTCTTGGCGTTGAGCAGTTTTTGTAAAAGTAATTAGAAGCTTTACTGTAGGGCATAGTGTATCACAGATATTGTGGTGTGTGACATAATATGTTCCAAAGGGCATTAATGTGTGGGGCTTAACATGGTGGAAATTACTGTACTTTTTTCCCTGTGGTGGCCGAGGTCTGTTGGTGCAGGGTCAAGAACTAGGGTGTAAGGTATTCTTTGCCTGCAAGGCTATGCTCATTTTATGGAGACCATACCCATACATTTAAGTGTGGCATATACCTGCGCTTGCTCGCGGGGTGAGAACATCTCCCTAATTGAATTCAGCGATATGAATAGAGGTTGTGCAGCAGCCACAGAAAGGGTTAATCTCTGCAGCTTGTCACTAAATTACATTGTTGCAATTTTAGCTGGGAGCTGCAATAATTACTCTAATACATAACACAGCCAACACTTCTATATTCACACAATATACTGCATGGTGAATATAGAAGTGGTGCTTGCTAAACAGCACCTCCTACTGCATTCCTCATCACCGCTGGTCACACTCATATCAGGCCCATAATGCTGTCTACTATGCCATAGTGGTGCTTACTATATAACACCAGGTGCTGTGCAGTGGTCAAAACACACTAACTGGTCCCATGCTGTTGTTGAACTAAAGGCCTATACACACGATGAGATTCGGTCTATGCTAATAGGTTTAAAAAGGTTACATAAAAGCTACTTTATGTATTTATTCATTAAAATTTTTAAGTTGTATTTTACAACCATACAATGATATGATATATAATGTATCGTATAATCATTACATAATGTTGATGGCATTGAATTGTCTCTGCCTTGACTAGTGGCAGCAGCTTCAGCACTAGGTGGAAGTGGATCTTGATCTTTCCCTATTTTACCCTCCACCTTTTTGTTCTCCATTTTTTAATGTGTGGAATTATATGCCAGTAATATATCTGGAATTAGACGGTGGTAATGTCTGGAATTAGATACCACTAGATAGATACCAGATATCACTGTGACTGGAATGATGACATATGCACAGTGACAGGACACTACCACAGCACCCTACAGCAGCCATATGCGGCACAAGACACTGGAGTATTAGTAATGTACTGTAGTATACTGAGCACCACAAGACAATGAGCAGTGATACGGAGCACTGATGAGATTACTAGAACTGACACTGAGCAGCCAGATGCAGCACTGGACTATTAGTAATGTTCTGTAGTATACTGAGCACCACAATGCAGCACAAGACAATGAGCAGTGATACTGAGCACTGATGAGGATACTAGAACTGACACTGAGCAGCAAGATGCAGCACTGGACTATTAGTAATGTACTCTAGTATACTGAGCACCACATTGCAGCACAAGACAATGAGCAGTGATACTGAGCACTGATGAGGATACTACTGAGAACTGACACTGAGCAGGAGAGACACACTACAATTTCATCTTGCGCCTCTTTTTTTATTTATCTTTGCATCATGTGCTGTTTGGGGCTATTTTTTTAAGTGCCATCCTGTCTGACACTGCAGTGCCACTCCTAGATGGGCCAGGTGTTTGTGCTGCCCACTTGGGTCGCTTAGCTTAGTCATCCAGGGACCTTGGTGCAAATTTTAGGACTAAAAATAATATTGGGAGGTGTGAGGTGTTCAGAATAGACTGGAAAGGAGTAGAAATTATGGTTATTGAGCTTAATACTATAGGATCAAAATTACCCCCAAATTCTATGATTTTAGCTGTTTGAGGTTTTAAAAAAAAATCACCCGAATACAAAACCCGAAAGGGTGGTTTTGCCAAAACGCGTCCGTATCCAAAACACAACTGCGGATCCGAAACCAAAACCAAAACCAAAACATGAAACACGAAAAATGCCCGCTGCACATCTCTAGTTAGGGGAGAAGCATGTAGCCTTGTAGACTATGCACAGCTATATCTAGAAAAATATACGATCTAATCTTTAACCAACCAATGCAAGAAAGTATTTAATGTGAAAATACGAAACACTAGACTAATTGGAGGTGCGCCCTAAAGCAAATTACAATGTTAGGATTAGGGGGTTCGGAAAGACCTCTAGTGTAAACACTACTATATACATTTTAAGATAGGAAGGTACAAATTACATATTCACATTGCATCTATGGGCTGGATTCAAATGTCCCTTTCCTCCCTCAATCGTGCCCGTCAGCAGCTATTCTAATGTTGCTGCCAACGGGTGCGACATGTTTATTTCAGCTCGCTACCCCCAGGGGAAACAAGCTGAAATGTGTGCAAAGAGACCCATTTGGGCAACCAAACGGTGTCTTTTCATGATCGCGCCCATTACTTTATTCAGGTTTAGGTGCTTTGTGCACCTAAACCAGAGTGTAATGGGCGCAATAATTGAGGGCATTTGAATTTCCCTTATATGTGTGTGTGTGTGTGTGTGATATACACACAGACACACATACTGTATTTCTTTATATAATGGACACCTCAGTTTCTATTCATTCGTGTCCTGCCCCCTACTCTGTCAGACCCCTTCCCCTCTACTTTTCTGACCCCAAACGCCACTCATTCTTGTTGAGTGCTGGTGGGCCCATTCAGAATTTTGCTATGGGGCCCACAAAGGTCTAGTTACGCCACTGGGCAGGGTTGTAGAGGAGGCGGTGCAAGGCATCCTGGGAACAGTCAAAGCTTTAGCCTGTTGGTGCCTTGGATCAAGATCCAACTCTACACCCCGATGTTAGTGTAGTGCCTTTTGGGGTTAAGGTTTTACAGAAAGTTACAGGTTTTTTTAATTTAGTAAAATATGCCGCATTTTAAAGATAGGGCATTTACATTTGTTGCACCTATGCAGTACATAGCAGCCTGCAGGGCATGTACAGTGGCTTCATTTGGGTGCACATACATTGCCGGCTCCTGGTCGCAAACTGAAATTATTGTGTGTAAGTGGAATTAGCGGTGTTTATGTCATACAGGGGGTGGGGGAGGTTTGTGGTTGGTGGGGGGCACGCTGTGTGATTATTATCCTGCATCTATACATACATGCGCTAACACCTGGACATACACTGATGTACCCACACCTAATATCCATACATACACGCCCTGACACCTGGACATACACCAACATTCCCACACCTGCATCTATACATACACATGCTGACACCTGGACATACACCAACATACAAGCACCTGCATCTATATATACACGCGCTGACAAATGGACATACACCGACGTACCCACACTTGCATCTATACATACATGCACTGACATCTGGACATACAAGCACCTGCATCTATACATACACGCGCTGACACCTGAACCTACACTGACGTTCCCACACCTGCATCTATACATACACATTCTGACACCTGGACATACACAGACGTACCCACACCTGCATCTATACATACACGCGTTGACACCTGGACGTACACTGACGTACACACACCTACATCTATATATGCATGGATGCAAATGTGTGTACGTCTGTATACGTCCAGGTGTTAGCATGTGTATGTATAGATGTTAGGTGTGGGTACATCAGTGTATGTCCAGGTGTCAGCACATGTATGTATAGATTCACATGTGGGTAAGCCGGTGTACGTCCACGTGTCAGCATGTGTAGGTATAGATGCAGGTGTGGGTACGTTGGTGTACGTTTAGGGGTCAGCGTGTTTATGTATAGATGTTGGTGTGTGTATGTCAGTGTACGTACAGATATAGGTGTGTGTATGTATGTATGTATGTATGTATATGTATAGAGGAAGGTGTGATACATACATATAACACATACATGATAGATAGATACATACATATATCACACACACGATAGATAGATAGATAGATAGATAGAACACATACATACAAGATAGATACATACATACATACATACATGATAGATACATATATATACACACACATACGATAGATAGATAGATAGATAGATAGATAGATAGATAGATAGATAGATAGATAGATAGATAGATACATATATATATATCACAAACATATATGATTCATACATATATCACACACACATACATGATACATACATGAGAAAGACCTGGGATGGTGATGAGGCCAGGGCCCCCTGCTGATGTTGCGTTGAGGAAGGCAGTGTTCCAGGGCGGATGCCAGTCGGGGAGAGCGCCGCGCAGCCCGGGAAAAATACTGCTGAGGAGCTACATCTGGAAGAGCCCCTGGGAGGGAGAGTGCCACATGCCCCATCCTGCGTGGCAGACTCTGCAGGCCTGCACATGACAAGGGAGGTCTCTGGCCACACATACTCACCCTTCTGCTGAAGCCCCGCTGCTGTCCCCATCAGCGCTCTCCAGCGGGGAGCGGGGCCAGGATGAACCTCAACCTGTGAGAACTATCTTCATGATCAAGAGATCTCATATGCAAGATAAGTATGTGTTGGGATAGGGCTGGGGAGGGCGGCTGCTCGGGCACCCCCCCGTCAAGTTAAGGAGATTTAACTGAGGAAGCACAAGGGAACTCTCGTCTGGGGACAACAACTGCAGGGAGACCACATCTTTTCAGATGAACATGGGAGGGCGGAAGGCTGCCTAATACTGAAGCACCCTCAGACATTAAACCATATGCAACAACTATTGCAAGCATTCCTGGGGGAAGGTCTGCAGCAGACGGATTTGCATACGGTGATGTCATCCAAGCAGTGGGCCAAAGTTGGCTGGAACCCTCATCTGTATGAAAAGAGAAAAGGGGCAAGCAGGGCATGGCGGCCTTTTGCGGCGCTTGTATAACCCCAAGTTTGCATTAAACACCCCCACCCTCCTTCGGTGTGGGGCTCATGTTGGCCATGCCCAAGCCCCTGAAGCATTCAAGCTGATTTCTTGCAGCAGCTGGGCACTGTAACAGCTTCAGAGCTGCTCTACAAGACAAGTAAAAGGGTGTGGGCCCTGCAGCACCACCAGTAGTTTGCATACACACATATATAGGACAGCATCTCTTATATGCCCCAGGGTCAATAAAATAGTATCCTTGTCTAGACTATCCATCCCCTCAGATAAGGTATTTGTCCATGCCGCTACAGCACTACACACCCAGGCCGACGCAATTGCCGGTCTGAGTAAGGTACCTGAATGTGTATAAATGGACTTCAGGGTAATCTCCTGTTTGTGGTCAGCACACTCTTTGAGGGTAGCCGTATCCTGGGACGGGAGGGCTACCTTCTTGGATAAGCGTGTTAATGCTTCTTCCACCCTAGGGGAGCATTCCCATCGTAACCTATCCGTTGATGGGAAAGGATACGCCATAAGAATCCTTTTTGAAATCTGCAGTCTTTTATCTGGAGATTCCCAAGCTTTTTCACATAACTCGTTCAGCTCGTGTGAGGGGGGAAAGGTTACCTCAGGCTTCTTTCCCTTGTACATATGTACCCTCTTGTCAGCGACAGGGGGTTCCTCTGTGATGTGCAAAACATCTTTTATTGCCATAATCATAAATCGAATGGATTTTGCCAATTTTGGCTGTAACTTTGCATCATCGTAATCGACACTGGAGTCAGAATCCGTGTCGGTATCTGTGTCAACAATCTGGGATAGTGGGCGCTTATGAGACCCTGACAGTCCCTGCAACATAGGATCAGGCATGGGTTGAAACCCTGACTGTCCCAAAGCTTCTGCCTTGTGTAATCTTTTGTGCAATGAGTTTACACTAGCATTTAAAACATTCCACATATCCATCCAATCAGCTGTCGGCGGAGACACCACATTCATTTGCTCCCGCTCCTCTCTAATATAGCCTTCTTCCTCAGACATGTCGACACACGTGTACCGACACACTACACACACAGGGAATGCTTTTTCTGAAGACAGTTTCCCCACAAGGCCCTTTGGAGAGACAGAGAGAGAGTATGCCAGCACACCCCCCAGCGCTATATAACCCAGGAATAAAACAGTAACTTAATGTTTGCCCAGTAGTGCTGCTGTATGTAATTTGCGAATTATGTGCCCCCCCCACCCCTCTTTTCAACCCTCTTGTCTAACGTGGTATAAGCAGGGTAGAGTCCGGGGAGCTTCCTCTCAGCGGTGCTGTGGAGAAAAAATGGCGCTGGTGAGTGCTGAGGGAGAAGCCCCGCCCCCTCGGAGGCGGGCTTCTGTCCCGCTTAAACTGTAAAATTGGTGGGGGCTTATACATATATAAAGTGCCCAGCTGTATATATGTTATATTTTTGCGAAAGAGGTTTATATTGCTGCCCAGGGCGCCCCCCCTGCGCCCTGCACCCTTACAGTGACCGGAGTATGTGAGGTGTATGGGAGCAAAGGCGCACAGCTGCAGTGCTATGCGTTACCTCAGTGAAGATCATGAAGTCTTCTGCCGCCTCTGAAGTCTTCTTTTTTTCTCATACTCACCCGGCTTCTATCTTCCGGCTCTGCGAGGGGGACGGCGGCGCGGCTCTGGGACGGACGGCGAGGGTGAGATCCTGCGTACCAATCCCACTGGAGCTAATGGTGTCCAGTAGCCTAAGAAGCAGGACCTTGCAACTCAGAGAGTAGGGCTGCTTCTCTCCCCTCAGTCCCTCGATGAGGGAGTCTGTTGCCAGCAGTGCTCCCTGAAAATTAAAAACCTAACAAAATACTTTCTGTCAGAAAGCTCAGGAGAGCTCCTGAAAAGCACCCAGTCTCCACTGGGTACAGTATCAAACTGAGTTCTGGAGGAGGGGCATAGAGGGAGGAGCCAGTGCACACCCAGAACTAAAGTCTTTCTTAAAGTGCCCATGTTTCCTGCGGAGCCCGTCTATCCCCATGGTCCTTACGGAGTCCACAGCATCCTCTAGGACGTTAGAGAAAATAGGATTTTAATACCTACCGGTAAATCCTTTTCTCTTAGTCCGTAGAGGATGCTGGGCACCCGTCCCAGTGCGTACTGTGTCTGCAGTTATTAAATGGCCCTTAACTCCAGAACATTTATGTGGAGATGAAAACATCCAAGGAAGACTTGACCATCTTCCTTGGATGTTTTCCCCCTGTGTGACTGCTCTCCAGCCTCGGAGGGTTGCATCCGTGGTCCCTAGGATCCCGTCCTGGATCCCGAACCATCGCCCCTCTAGGTGGTGAGAACTGTGCAGCCACCAATGGAGTGAGATTCTGGTCTTGGAAGACAGGATTATCCTCCGGTGCATGTGTAGGTGGGATCCGGACCACTTGTCCAACAGGTCCCACTGGAACACTCTGGCATGGAACCTGCCAAACTGAATGGCCTCGTAGGCCGCAACCATCTTCCCCAGCAACTGAATGCATTGATGGATTAACACTCTTGCTGGTTTCAGAATTTGTTTGACCAGACTCTGGATCTCCAGAGCCTTTCCACTAGAAGAAAACCTCTTCTGTGTCCAGTATCACTCCCAAAAACAACAACCGCGTCATTGGGACCAACTGCGATTTTGGCAAGTTTAGGAGCCAACCATGTTGTTGAAGAACTGTCAGGGAGAGTAGATGTTTTGCACCAACTGGTCCCTGGATCTCGCCTTTATCAGGAGATCATCCAAGTACGGGATAATTGTGACTCCTTGCTTGCGAAGGAGAACCATCATTTCCGCCATCACCCTGGTGAAAATCCTCGGAGCCGTGGACAGACCAAACGGCAACGTCTGAAATTGGTAATGACAATCCTGAATTGCAAACCTCAGGTAGCTTGATGCAGTGGCTAAATGGGAACATATAAGTAGGCATCCTTTATGTCTACCAAAACCATGAAATCTCCTTTATCCCCCGGACTGGAGATCACTACCCTGAGAGATTCCATCTTGAAATTGAATTTCTTTAGGTAGAAATTAAGGGATTTCAGATTTAAGATTGGTCTGACTGAGCCGTCCGGCTTCGGGACCACGAAGAGGCTTGAATAAAAACCTTCTCCCTGCTGACTAAGGCTGATTTGAACAATCGGTGAGGGGGAACGTCTTGAAACCCCAGTTTGTACCCTTGGGACACTATTTGTAAAACCCACGAGTCCAGGTCCGAATGAATCCAGAACTGACTGAAGAGTTTTAGACGTGCCCCCCACTGGTGCGGGCTCCTGCAAGAGAGCCCCAGCGTCATGCAGTGGATTTGGCAGAAGCAGAGGACGATCTCTGCTCCTGCGATCTTGAAGAGGCTATAGACCTCTTCCCTCTTTTCCTTCCTCTACCTGCAAAGAAAGGGGAATCTTAACTTCTTGCATATCTATTGGGCCGAAATGACTGCGTCAGATAATGATGCGTCTTCATCCGTTGAGAGGGAACATAGGGCAAGAAGGATGACTTACCTGCGGGAGCTGCCGAGATCAAATTAACTAGGCCGTCGCCAAACAAGGCTTCACCTTCATAGGGAAGAGACTCCCTTTCTTCTTGGAGTCAGCATCAGCATTCCCTTGGTGAATCCACAATGCCCTCCTATCCGAGACTGCCATGAAATTGGCCCGTGAGCACTTGTGCCCGGTGTAGGATTTTTAAATATGTGTAGTTTACTGTATGCAAGGGTTTAAAACCTTTTAGGAACTGAGCTCTAAGGTGTATTACATGTAGTTTAAAAAAAACAAAAAAGGTTTATTTTATGGCAGTAGTTTCCAAACTGGGGTTCTTGCACTGGTAGCATAGTTTGGTGGTCCAGGACCAATTAAAATTATTTATACTTTATTAAATTGGCAAAACCATTCCCTCACAACATAACTGAACCTGAGGATGACATGCTATAAACACAATTTACTTAATTTTATATTTTTTTCTGAATTTCTCAATAAAAAAAACTTTGGCCTAGGGGTGCCGTGAAACAAATTTTGATACTCTAGGGCAGGGGTGTCAAACCCATGGGCCGCATGCCGCCCCCAATGCATCCTTTTGTGGCCCACAGGCCGGGGTCCGGCAGGGGTCCTTTTGTGGCCCGATCACCTTGCTTAGAGCGAGGGCAGGAGAGCGCAGCCAGAGTCTTTGCTTTCTATGTGCGGCACCATCTTCCCGAAGAGATCACCGGGAAGATAGTGCCCCTTCCACTGGCTACAGCACAGGTATACTGGGGTGGGGTAGCAAACTGGGGGCCCCAATGGGCCCCTCCAGCAGTCCCTCTACCAAAACACGTCTTTTGGTGGTTTTGCGGTGTTGTTATAACTACATGGTGACGATACTGTAGCACAGAGATTTTCAACCATTTACAACTCACGTCACACAGAACAAGATTTAAATATTGACAAGGCACACTGAAATATAATGGTGATGCATGGTGCAGTATCGTGTCCTAGGATGTCATGTCGCAGCTTCTCCATAGGTAACGCCTGAACAGGCCCGGTGACAGGGGGGACAAAGGGGACACTTGTTCAGGGCTCCAAGTATTAAGAACAGAAATAATGGGGCCACAGTGCCAATATTGCTTTTTAAAGTGTATCCACCAACTGCTCAATTTAAGCAGGAAAACAATTAACAGGCCAACTAAACCCTCCCCCCTCCTTTTACCCCATCACTTTGTCCAGTCCCTGTGGTCCATACTGTATTGCCATTATTATGCATGTTGCTGTGCTGGCCCTTTTCTGAATGTCCCTGCCACCGCCACCGAAGAGCTGGATAGCCCAGTATGAAAACCACCTGCCGGCCTCACTGACGGTCCGAGTCAAAGGCTCCATTTTTTTTAAAGATCCCTCTGCCAAGTTAAGGGGGGGTTGAGGGGGCCCCAGAGATATCAGTGTACTGGGCCCCGAGATTTCTGTTGCTGGCCCTGACCCTCAGGGCGTATCTACCCCTTGGCCAGGATGGCACTTGCCAGGGGCACCATCCAGCTGTGCCAACCGTGGCTAAGGGATAGAGTTCTGCAGTCTCGAAAGGGCGCTATGGCAATCAGCGTGGGACTGACCAATTAGACGGTGAGGGAAGGATACTGAAATTGTCCCAACCCTGTTACAGTTTGAAACGCCCCTCAACTGCTGTCCACTGCTTCACTCCTAGCTCTGCCCCTTTGAAATTATTAATCCCTACCCCCCGGTAGGCGGAGTTCTCCAGGCCCATACTCAGGAGTCACCACTGCTGTACATTATGTGCCGGTTGTAGAGGCAGAGCGGGGAACATCAGAGAACGCCACAAATTACACAGTGGGCAAGGAGATGGCTGGAGACAGCTGCACAGCCATGCCTTGCAAGTTCGAGAGAGCTGTTGAATTTCAGCACTTCAAGTCAGAGCCTGCCCCCTGCTGCCCAAGCAGTCCGTGACAGTTAGTGTCGAGGAGGGGGGGATTTGTGCATGTGTGCTATCAGTGTGTGTGTGGGGGGGGTGGGGGGGTGGAGGATGTGTGTGACTGTGAGGGAGCTGTCAGTGTCAGTGGGGAGAGGAGCAGGAGGGAGTTGTCAGTGTGTGGAAGTGATTAGAGTTGTCAGTACTGGGGAAATGTGTGTGTGTGTGTGTACTAGATTTAGGAGTGTGTGTTTGTGAGAGGTTTCAGTTGGGGAATTAGAGTTCATACAGTAATTAAATGTTTTCATATTGAGAACTACATCTCCCAGCATATACAGTGTGCTGGGGATGCTAACAAGCTTTATTTAAAAGTTTAAAAAACATTGCTTTTATGACTGCAATGGTTAAAAAGGGAGAGCTATAAATCAATTTATCAGTGAATGATCGCAGTTTGAGCTGTTACATTTTACTGAACCACCTATCCCTCCACACTCACTACCTGTCCTCAGGATACATTTACCATCCCGGCAGACGGTATACCGGCGGTCATTTGACCGATGTTGGAATCCTGACACCACTTGGGAGACTGGTGCCGGCACACAGACAGCCGACATCCCGAAGGCGAGTATTGGAGGGAGGGTTAGGACCGGGGGAGGGGGTGTTAGGGAAGGCACTAGGAGGGGGGGGGGGGTTAGTCCTAGCTGCCACCCCCTGAGGGTTAGCCCTATCCGCCACCCCCCCAGAGGGTTAGGATTAGGTATCATGTGACTGCTGGAATCCCGAGCGCCGGATGCCATACCCAACACCCTTTACTTTTTCAGGCATTTCTATCTCTCCTCTCTCTATGGTGTTCCGATTGCCCACTTTCCCTTGTGCTTTTCTCTCTCTCTCCTTTGTTTAGAGCATCAGTTTCTGTAGTCCACTTTATCCTTATTTTTTCCAGTGTTTCACTATCTCTCTGATGTAATGAGGATGTATGGTCTAGAGGGATCAGTAATGCTGTCACAACTGAGGGCCTGAGCTGACGGGAGGCAGCCTCAGTTGTAGGGGCTGAGATGTACCGGAACCTGGGCGGTTGTATCAGACCCCTGGACATGTAAGTAACATGAATAATAACTGCCCGAAGGCGTGACCACGACAACTTAGATAAAAGTCAATGATGTTTATTATGACAAATCCGCATCACAGCAGCAATAAAAGAAAACGTAAAAGTCAGCAAAGAATAAATACAGTTCCTGAGTACTACAGCATGGCAGGAGCCACAGGGCACTGGTAGTGTGAGATAGTTCTTATGATCTTCTAGATGGAAAGTCCTTACCAGGCCCGGCTGTAGCAATGGAGATAACCCAGGATTGTACCAGCTGGTGTTCCAGGAAGAGCTGGGTTGCTGAAGGTAAAACAGCTGCTGTGGATACTGGCTGGAACCAGACTGTTGTTAGCACGGAGTGGATACTGGCTGGAACCAGTTAAATAATAAATGAACTTTGGGAGCGATGAAATGTGAACTGAAATGTAGAACTTGAGAGCGGAGAAATAATAATTCCGGTGGAGAGTGGTAAAGTGTAGAAAGGACACCGGCCCTTTAAGGGAAGCTGTATTCTGCTGGAAGCTGAGGCTGGAAGCAGGTAGTGTTGTAGCTGGAAACAGATGAATCCACAATGGATTGGAGAGTCAGGCTACACCGCAGGTGGAATGCTGGTGCGGGTCTCTATGGTGGAAGTCTTGAGACAGGAGCTGGAACCTGGAAGACAATCATAGAAGAGAGACAAACAGGAACTAGGTTTGACAACCAAAGCACTGACGTCTTCCTTGCTCAGGCACAGCTTACTTATACCTGCAGCAAGGAAGGGGTTGGCTAGGCAATTATGCAAATCAACAATACAAACAGCAGATTGGTGGAAATGATCAGATGACAGAATCCAAGATGGCTGCGCCCATGCAGACACTTGGAGGGAAGTTTGGTTTGTAATCCATGTGGTCTGGGAAACAGTAATGGCGGCGCCGGCCACCGGAGACAGGAGACGCCAGGCTGATAGATGCACATTTAACCACGCGGGCACAGCGGAGGCCGCGGCTGATGAAAACACCACTCTGACACTCTGCATGTGGAAACTCAGGAACAGCGGAATCTGGTCCTGGAACGCTGAGCCCGCCTTAGGAGGCATCTGAAGGGTAAGTAATGGCGTCCAGATACCCGGATCGTGACAGCACCCCCCCCTTTAGGAGTGGCCCCAGGACACTTCTTAGGCTTTAAAGGAAACTTTGCGTGGAAATTTCGGACCAAGGCAGGAGCATGGACATCAGAGGCATTGGTCCAAGAGCGTTCTTCAGGACCATAGCCCTTCCAGTCAATGAGATACTGAAGTTGACCGTAACGGTGACGTGAGTCCAGGATCTTGGCCACTTCATACTCAACGCCTCGTTGAGTTTGGACTTTCGGAGTTGGTGGAAGTGAGGAATGAAACCGATTCAAGATTAGCGGTTTCAACAGGGAAACATGGAATGTCCTGGGTATTTGTAAGAAGGGAGGTAACTGGAGTCTGTAAGCAACAGGATTGATGACTTGATCAATTTTAAAAGGACCGATGTAGCGAGGTGCAAACTTCATACTGGGAACTCTTAACCTCAAATTCTTCGTGGATAACCATACCCGATCACCCACCTTGAGAGCAGGAACTGCTCGACGCTTCTTATCTGCAAACTTCTTGTACCTGAACGATGCCTTGAGCAGAGCTGATCGTACGCTCTTCCAGATATTGGCAAACTGATGCAAGGTGATATCCACTGCGGGAACAGAAGTTGCTGGAAGCGGTTGGAACTCAGGGACTTTAGGGTGGAATCCAAAGTTGGTGAAGAATGGTGTTGAAGAAGATGAAGAATGATACTGGTTGTTATGACAGAACTCGGCCCAGGGAAGTAATTGAACCCAGTCATCTTGAGAGGAGGACACATAGATGCGGAGGAAGGCCTCCAAGTCCTGATTCACCCTCTCAGTTTGACCATTGGTCTGAGGATGGTAAGCCGTGGAAAACTTTAACTTGACTTGGAGGACTTGACATAAACTTCGCCAGAATTTGGCTGTAAATTGAACTCCTCGATCTGAGATAATTTCTTCTGGAAGACCGTGGAGTCGAAAGATCTCTTGTATGAATACTTGAGCCAACTTGGAAGCTGACGGAAGACCGGTGAGAGGAATGAAGTGTGCCATCTTGGTGAACCGGTCAACTACCACCCAGATGGTATTGAACTTGTTGCACATGGGCAAATCTGTAATAAAATCCATCGACAAATGGGTCCATGGTCGACGGGGAACAGATAGTGGAACCAGTTGCCCCGCAGGCGACTGGCGGGATACTTTATGTTGAGCACACTTTGGGCAAGATGCAATAAACTCCAAAACGTCCTTTTTCAGAGTTGGCCACCAATAGGACCTAGAGATAAACTCCAGGGTTTTTTGGATACCTGTATGTCCGGCAAAACGGGAAGCATGGGCCCAATGCATGAGCTTCTTCCTTAGTGTCGGCTTCACAAAACTTTTCCCTGATGGGGGCGTAGAGTCCATCCCTACCGTGGAGAATGCCAACGGATTTATAATGGGATGCTTGTCTGAAGACTCTGACTCATTTTCTTGCTCCCATGAGCGGGAAAGGGCATCGGCCTTGCGATTCTGAGAGCCCGGACAGAACTGGAGTTTAAAGTCGAACCTGGAAAAGAAAAGTGCCCATCTGGCCTGACGAGGGTTGAGACATTGTGCGCCTTTTAGATATAGAAGGTTCTTGTGGTCTGTAAGGATGGTGATTGAATGAGAAGCTCCCTCCAACAGATATCTCCACTCCTCTAGAGCGAGCTTGATGGCTAGCAACTCCTGGTCGCCAATGGCATAGTTGCGCTCCGCTGGGGAGAACTTCCGTGAGAAGAAACTGCAAGGATGTAAATGACCATCTTTAGCCCTCTGAGATAACACCGCTCCTACTCCAACGGAGGAGGCATCCACCTCTAAGATGAAAGGAGAGTCGACGTCAGGCTGTTTCAGGACAGGTGCAGAGATGAACCTCTGTTTTAAAAGATGAAAAGCTTGCATGGCTTCTTCAGACCACTTGGACGGGTTAGCACCCTTCTTGGTGAAAGCAGTAATAGGCGCCACAATGGTGGAAAAGTCTCGTATAAACTTTCGGTAATAATTGGCGAACCCTAAGAACCTCTGGACCCCTTTGAGGGTTAAGGGTACTGGCCAATTCTGGATTGCTTGTAGTTTCTCAGGATCCATCTCTAGTCCGGAACCGGACACAATGTACCCTAGAAACGGAATGGACTTGACTTCAAAGACGCATTTCTCTAATTTGCAGTAGAGATGATTGACACGGAGACGGGACAGAACCTCCTTTACCCAGAAACGATGTTCCTCTAAATTGTTGGCAAAAATGAGGATATCATCTAGATAGACCACGACATGACGGTATAGAATGTCTCTGAAGATCTCATTGACGAAATGCTGGAAGACAGCTGGAGCATTGCTCAATCCGAAGGGCATGACGAGGTACTCATAATGTCCGTCACGGGTGTTAAATGCGGTCTTCCACTCGTCACCCTCACGGATCCGGATGAGATTGTATGCACCTCTCAGGTCCAGCTTTGTAAAGATGGTAGCTCCGCTAACTCTGTCAAAGAGCTCAGTAATCAGGGGTAAAGGATAGCGGTTCTTGATGGTAATGTCGTTCAAACCTCTGTAGTCGATGCACGGCCGCAGACCACCATCTTTCTTCTTTACAAAAAAGAAGCCTGCGCCGGCTGGAGAAGAAGAAGGTCGAATGAACCCCTTTGCTAGGTTCTCTTTTATGTATTCCTCCATAGAATGCGTCTCGGGGAGAGACAACGGATAAGTTCGGCCTCGAGGTGGAACCTTCCCTGGAACGAGATCAATCGGGCAGTCCCATTCTCTATGAGGGGGAAGGATATCAGCAGAAGCTTTACTGAACACATCCGTGAAATCTTGATATGGAGGAGGTGGAACATCAGACGACCTGGGGGAGGAGGAACAGACAGGCAACACTTTAAACAAACATGTCTTAGTACAGGAGGAACCCCATGCCAGGATTTGCGTAGTCGTCCAATCAATTGTAGGATTGTGAAGACGGAGCCATGGAAGGCCCAGGACCACAGGATGTGTGGCTCTTGGAATCACTAAAAGTGAAATAAGTTCGGAATGAAGAACTCCCACTCTCAGACGAACTGGTAGAGTCCTTAGAGAAATAACTGTATCAAAAATTTTACTGCCATCCACAGCAGTTAAGGAAAAGGACGAAGGAAGTCTCTCGGTGGGTAGGGACCACCGTTTAACATAGGCTTCGGTAATAAAGTTCCCAGCTGCTCCGGAATCCAGGAGGGCAATGACGTTCTGATAACGTTGAGCAACTTGAAGCGAGACTGGGAGGTTACAATCTTGAGGAGATGGAGAGGAGATCATTACTCCTAGCCGGCCCTCTCCTTGGCGAGCTAGGATTTGGAGTTTCCCGGACGTTTGGGACAGGCATTAATGGTGTGAGACGGAGCTGCACAGTACAAGCAGAGAAACTCGGAGAGACGTCTTCGGCGCTCAGCAGGAGTTAAACGGGAACGGCCAATTTGCATGGGTTCATCTTTAGTTGGTGACAGTTGGCGAGGAGGAGGAGCAGAAGATTTTGGAGCAGATGATCTTCCACGCTCAGTTGCTCTCTCTCTGAAACGTAAGTCAACTTTCGTACAAAGTGAGATTAACTCATCTAACTTGGAGGGTAAGTCTCTGGTAGCTAACTCATCTTTAATACGCTCGGATAAACCATGCCAGAATGCAGCATACAGGGCCTCGTCGTTCCATGCCAGTTCGGATGCCAGGATCTGGAACTGTATAAGATATTGTCCTACAGTACGTGATCCCTGGCGTAAACGGAGAATCTCAGACGAAGCTGAAGTTACCCGGCCTGGCTCGTCGAAGATGCGCCTGAATGTTGACACGAATGCAGTGTAAGAAGATAGCAGGGTGTCGGACCTCTCCCATAACGGTGATGCCCAATCGAGGGCTGAGCCACTGAGAAGAGAAATAATGTAGGCAATTTTTGTACGGTCACTGGGGAAATTGCCAGGTTGTAGCTCAAACTGAATCTCACACTGGTTGAGAAATCCCCTGCAGAATCTTGGAGATCCGTCAAATTTTGCTGGCGTTGGAAGATGAAGACGTGGAGCAGGAATGGGTAAGGTGGGTGGGGTTATAGCTGGAGTCACTGTGGTTGACGCACCAGACGCGCCTGATCCACGGAGAGTGGTCTGAATCCCATCCAGCCGAGTAGAGAGATCCTGGAGACAGCGGATGATGTGGCCCTGTGCAGCCTCCTGATGTTCTAGTCGGGCTGCCAGTTCTTGCATCGGCCTGGCCGCTTGATCCTGGTCTCCGGCTGGATTCATTAGGTCAGTGCTTACTGTCACAACTGAGGGCCTGAGCTGACGGGAGGCAGCCTCAGTTGTAGGGGCTGAGATGTACCGGAACCTGGGCGGTTGTATCAGACCCCTGGACATGTAAGTAACATGAATAATAACTGCCCGAAGGCGTGACCACGACAACTTAGATAAAAGTCAATGATGTTTATTATGACAAATCCGCATCACAGCAGCAATAAAAGAAAACGTAAAAGTCAGCAAAGAATAAATACAGTTCCTGAGTACTACAGCATGGCAGGAGCCACAGGGCACTGGTAGTGTGAGATAGTTCTTATGATCTTCTAGATGGAAAGTCCTTACCAGGCCCGGCTGTAGCAATGGAGATAACCCAGGATTGTACCAGCTGGTGTTCCAGGAAGAGCTGGGTTGCTGAAGGTAAAACAGCTGCTGTGGATACTGGCTGGAACCAGACTGTTGTTAGCACGGAGTGGATACTGGCTGGAACCAGTTAAATAATAAATGAACTTTGGGAGCGATGAAATGTGAACTGAAATGTAGAACTTGAGAGCGGAGAAATAATAATTCCGGTGGAGAGTGGTAAAGTGTAGAAAGGACACCGGCCCTTTAAGGGAAGCTGTATTCTGCTGGAAGCTGAGGCTGGAAGCAGGTAGTGTTGTAGCTGGAAACAGATGAATCCACAATGGATTGGAGAGTCAGGCTACACCGCAGGTGGAATGCTGGTGCGGGTCTCTATGGTGGAAGTCTTGAGACAGGAGCTGGAACCTGGAAGACAATCATAGAAGAGAGACAAACAGGAACTAGGTTTGACAACCAAAGCACTGACGTCTTCCTTGCTCAGGCACAGCTTACTTATACCTGCAGCAAGGAAGGGGTTGGCTAGGCAATTATGCAAATCAACAATACAAACAGCAGATTGGTGGAAATGATCAGATGACAGAATCCAAGATGGCTGCGCCCATGCAGACACTTGGAGGGAAGTTTGGTTTGTAATCCATGTGGTCTGGGAAACAGTAATGGCGGCGCCGGCCACCGGAGACAGGAGACGCCAGGCTGATAGATGCACATTTAACCACGCGGGCACAGCGGAGGCCGCGGCTGATGAAAACACCACTCTGACACTCTGCATGTGGAAACTCAGGAACAGCGGAATCTGGTCCTGGAACGCTGAGCCCGCCTTAGGAGGCATCTGAAGGGTAAGTAATGGCGTCCAGATACCCGGATCGTGACAAATGCATTGTACTGTATAGAGGCGTCAGGGATGTAGCGTAGGGTATAGAGGCGTCAGGGATGTAGCGTAGGTTATAGAGGCATCAGGAATGTAGCGTAGGGAATAGAGGCATCAGGGATGTAGCGTAGGGTATAGAGGCGTCAGGGATGTAGCATAGGGAATAGAGGCGTCAGGGATTTAGTTTAGGGAATATAGGCATCAGGGATGTACTAGCAGGTATATAGAGGTCAGTGTACTGTATAGAGGGGTCAGTAATGCAGTGATGGTTATAGAAAGGTCAGTGATGTAGTGTAGGGTATAGAGGGGTCAGTTATGTAGTGTGGGGTAAAGAGGGGTCAGTAAAGATACTAAACTGAAGTACTTAGAACACTTCTTGAATTAAGACACAACCTGCAAGAAAAAGTATGCAATATGGGTGAAAAGGCAAATGTCAGAGGTCTGATACAAGTGACCAGCTCCACACCTTGCACCACATAGCGTTATGTTAAACTGGGATATGTTCTTTTTTGGTGTGTGTGTGTGTGTGTATGTGTGTGTGTGTGTGTGGGGGGGGGGGGGGGGTGCCAAAGGAAATTTTTGCCATTGGCTCCTTTGGTCTAGAACCAGCCCTGATCACAAAATATTTTTGTCTGAGCAGACTGGACACTGATCAGCGTTGGCTCATTCTCAGCCCCCCGCCCAGCCTCTGCTGCCAACAGACTGCTATTAGCTAGTTAACCTTCTGCCTTCCCTATCTATGACACAGACTGCTGCTAATGCTACCAGAATGTTCCCAGTGGCTTCACACCAACAGTGAATCCCAGCCGATGATGTAAGGCAGCGTGTGGGGGAGGGGGTCAGTTGCTGTGGCTCCAACATGGTAACCGCCAATGGACTGCAATGCTTTATCGAAAGGGGGGGCGCCAGTCCCTTACTTTGCCAGGGGCGCTTGGACCCCTAGCTACACCTCTGTTGACCCTAACCGATACCCCTAAACTAACCATAATTCCTGCAGTAAAAATCCATGTTTCTATGTATATAGGGGGTCATTCCGAGTTGATCGCTTGCTGCCGTTGTTCGCTGCGTAGCAATCAGTTGAAAAAAAATGGCTAATCTGTGCATGCGCATGCTCCGTAATGTGCATGCGCATCGTACGGGTACAAAGTCCATTGTGGTTTTGCACTAGTTCTAGCGATTATTCCAATCACAGAACAGGCCACAAGGAGATTGACAGAAAGAGGGCGTTTCTGGGTGTCAACTGACCGTTTTCAGGGAGTGCTTGGAAAAATGCAGGCGTGGCAGAAGAAATGCAGACGTGGCTGGGCATTCGCTGGATGGGTGTGTGACATCAAAAGCCGTCCCTCGGTTGTTAGAATCAACGCACACGAAGTGTAACTACAGTGCTGGTCTTATTTTGAAACGATTTTGCAGGCGCTCTGCTGCTCAAGTGTTCGCACTTCTCCAAAGTGAATATACACTCTCCAGTGGGCAGCGACAATGCGTTTGCATGGCTGCTAAAAACTGCTAGCGAGCAATCAACTCAGAATGACCCCCATAGTGTATTGCAAGAAAATATCTGTAAATCCAATGGTACCGTAAGTGCGGTATATACTCGCACTTCTTTGCGGGGTGAGAACATCTCCCCTAAGTGAAGTCAGCCCTATGAATAGAGTTTGTGTGATCCCTGTGCAGCTAATGCTTATTAGCCTTTGTCAGTAGGAACTTTTGCAAAGTGTCTCTGTGGCGCAATCAGTTAGTATGTATGGCTATTAACCAAAAGGTTGGTGGTTCAATCCCACCCAGGTACCTAATTGACCTTGTTATCAGATTTTGGTGATCTTTAAGTAGACAAGTCAAATTTCATACCCCCTGTTATGGTGTAGGGTACCTGGCCTTCTCTGATGTAATCAGAGTTAGATTTGATTCAGTGATTTTATAAAAACACCTAGGAAGCACAATTTAGCAGTGGGTTGCAGAGAAAAAGAAATATGCTGGCAAAAAAATCAAATTGCGTGATTAAACAGCTCTTCATTTTCTGGCTTTATTTTTATGCTAACAAATTTGTTCTCTGAAAAGTGTCCACAAAGCCAAGTCTCTGAGTAACACCTTTGTAGGGATGGTTTTTCACCTATTACTAAATTAAACTTGCTTCATTGGAAAGGCAGCAAGATGCATCCTCATTTCAATGTCTACTGAAATAATACAGGTTGACACCAGGAAACATTAACGCCACTGCATCCTTGCTGCTTTCTCATGTGGAAGTCTGTTTAATGTGAAAACAAGGTGATATCTAATTAGCACACAGGTAAGAAATTACGAAAATCTTTATTTAAGGGTGAAGATGTTTCTCACAAAATCGTTGCCCCAATGCATCATTGAAATTCAAGCTGGAAAGATGATTTTAATATATCACTTGTACATTTGTATTGCTCTTCTGGTGACAATGTAGTTTGTTTTTGTCAATTACCATTTTAATAATAGGGTAAAGAAAATGAAGTGGATTTTTGAAAGAAAACAATACTGTCAATATACTATTAAAACAAAATAAATGGTAAAAGTTATTGTACTTTAAGTAAAAATAAAAGAGCCAAAATATCAATCCCAGTTTTGGATTACTTTAATTAACAAAAAAAAATGCATATAGCAGAGGATAGTTTCAATCTGCCTACCTCTGGGTTATGAGCCCAGCATGCTTCCATTGCTGTACTCTGCTGCACATGTAAGTGCAAGAGATCCTGAAGCACTCACTCATCATGGGAAAGTACCAATGTGTTTCTTCGTTGGTTGATAGAAGAAACATCTTACAAAAACTCTCCAGATTATTGACTTTTTTAAGTTTTTCTAGGAAACGTTTTAGATGAATGCTTATTAGCATTTGTCAGTACGTACTTTTGCAAAGTGTCTCTGTGGCGCAATCAGTTAGTGTGTAAGGCTATTAACCAAAAGGTTGGTGGTTCAATCCCACCCAGGGACGTAATTGACCTTGTTATCAGATTTTGGTGATCTTTAAGTAGACAAGTCAAATTTCATACCCCCTGTTATGGTGTAGGGTACCTGGCCTTCTCTGATGTAATCAGAGTTAGATTTGATTCAGTGATTTTATAAAAACAGCTAGGAAGCACAATTTAGCAGTGGGTTGCAGAGAAAAAGAAAAATGCTGGCAAAAAAATCCATTTGAGTGATTAAACAGCTCTTCATTTTCTGGCTTTATTTTTATGCTAACAAATTTGTTCTCTGAAAAGTGTCCACAAAGCCAAGTCTCTGATTAACACCTTTGTAGGGATGGTTTTTCACCTATTACTAAATTAAACTTGCTTCATTGGAAAGGCAGCAAGATGCATCCTCATTTCAATGTCTACTGAAATAATACAGGTTGACACCAGGAAACATTAACGCCACTGCATCCTTGCTGCTTTCTCATGTGGAAGTCTGTTTAATGTGAAAACAAGGTGATATCTAATTAGCACACAGGTAAGGAATTAAGAAAATCTTTATTTAAGGGTGAAGATGTTTCTCACAAAATCGTTGCCCCAATGCATCATTGAAATTCAAGCTGGAAAGATGATTTGCACATACCTGCCTCACTTATAGCAGCACATCCCTGCCTCACTGGCAGCAGCAGATCCCTGCCTCACTGGCAGCAGCAGATCACTGCTTCACTGACAGCAGCACATCCCTGCCTCACTGGCAGCAGCAGATCCCTGCCTTACTGACAGCTGTATATAGGGCCTAATTCAGACCTGATCTCTGCTGTGCATATTCACACAACAGGAGATCAGGTCTGAAGTGTGTGTGTGTGTGTGTGTGCTGGTGCCGCAGTGCACCGGCACATGCCAGAGATGCGATCAGCATCTCTGCCCAGTGAGCGCCTCTGCCAACACATACTTATCTTGCATATGAGATCTCTTGATCATGAAGATAGTTCTCACAGGGTGAGGTTCATCCATTACATTTTAAAGTAGGAAGGTACAAATTACATATTCAAATTACATATATGTGCTGGATTCAAATGTTTTCCCCCCTTCCTTTCTCAATTGTGCCCATCAGCAGCTATTCTAATGTTGCTGCCAATGGGTGTGACACATTCATTTCTTCTGTGGGGTACACTGGACTCCACAAGGATTCACATTGGGGTGTAGAGTAGGATCTTGATCTGAGGCACCAACAGGCTCAAAGCTTTTGACTGTTCCCAAGATGCTCAGCGCCCCCTGCTCTATAACCTCTCTTCCATGAACAGGGAGCTCAGTTTGTAGTTGGTGCCTTCAGGAGCTGGACACTTAACAGGGGGCTGCCTCAGGCAGCCTATACTTAGCTATTAATTTTGACAAGAAAAGAAGAACTTTTTTTATAAGAATGTACAAGGGCTGCAGCAGGCTAGGTCTAATAGACATCTTTACTGCAGCTCCATCACTCCCAGCGGCGCAGTATACTCCCGTGCCCTGGTTGCTGGGTCACTGCAGCGGAGGCTCCGGTTTCTTCCTAAGGTCAGTCACACACACACCGCCCTCCGGGATCACGAGGCCGCTGATGAAAGGGAGGTAAGGGGCTTCTGTGCCCACACTATACCGTGATCCAGCGTGGCAGTAGGGGGCGGGCCGTGTGCGCACTGGAATTCTTAGCCTTTTCCTCGCACCCCCAGTTGCGGGAGAATGTGAAGGAGGAGCTGTTGACGGGTCACGTTCCGCTTGACTTGACAATTTTCTCACCATCAGGTCTATGAACCTCTGCAGACTTGTGTCTGCCGGAAAGAGAGATACAATGTAGGTTTTAAATCTAGGATCGAGCACGGCGGCCAAAATGTAGTGCTCTGATTTCAACAGATTGAATCCTGGTTAAGCAAATTAAGGGCTCCATCCACAAGTCCCACATGCCTAGTTGAATCGCTCTGTTTTAGCTCCTCCTTCAATGTCTCCAGCTTCTTCTGCAAAAGCCTGATGAGGGGAATGACCTGACTCAGGCTGGCAGTGTCTGAACTGACTTCACGTGTGGAAAGTTCAAAGGGTTGCAGAACCTTGCACAACGTTGAAATCATTCTCCACTGCGCTTGAGTCAGGTGCTTTCCCCCTCCTTTGCCTATATCGTGGGCAGATGTATAGGCTTGAATGGCCTTTTGCTGCTCCTCCATCCTCTGAAGCATATAGAGGGTTGAATTCCACCTCGTTACCACCTCTTGCTTCAGATGATGGCAGGGCAGGTTCAGGAATGTTTGGTGGTGCTCCAGTCTTCGGCATGCGGTGGCTGAAGGCAGAAAGTGGCCCGCAATTCTTCGGGCCACCGACAGCATCTCTTGCACGCCCCTGTCGTTTTTTAAATAATTCTGCACCACCAAGTTCAATGTATGTGCAAAACATGGGACGTGCTGGAATTTGCCCAGATGTAATGCACGCACAATATTGGTGGCGTTGTCCGATGTCACAAATCCCCAGGAGAGTTCAATTGGGGTAAGCCATTCTGCGATGATGTTCCTCAGTTTCCGTAAGAGGTTGTCAGCTGTGTGCCTCTTATGGAAAGCGGTGATACAAAGCGTAGCCTGCCTAGGAACGAGTTGGCAATTGCGAGATGCTGCTACTGGTGCCGCCGCTGCTGTTCTTGCTGCGGGAGGCAATACATCTACCCAGTGGGCTGTCACAGTCATATAGTCCTGAGTCTGCCCTGCTCCACTTAACCACAGACAAGTGGACATTGGGTACAACTGCATTTTTTAGGACACTGATGACTCTTTTTCTGAGGTCTGTGTACATTTTCGGTATCGCCTGCCTAGAGAAATGGAACCTAGAGGGTATTTGGTACCGGGGACACAGTACCTCAATCAAGTCTCTAGTTGCCTCTAAATTAACGATGGATACCGGAACCACGTTTCTCACCACCCAGACCTGAGTTATCCGCTTTGCAGCAGGATGACTGCTGTGATATTTCATCTTCCTCGCAAAGGACTGTTGGACAGTCAATTGCTTACTGGAAGAAGTACAAGTGGTCTTCCGACTTCCCCTCTGGGATGACGATCGACTCCCAGCAGCAACAACAGCAGCGCCAGCAGCAGTAGGCGTTACACTCAAGGATGCATCGGAGGAATCCCAGGCAGGAGAGGACTCGTCAGACTTGCCAGTGACATGGCCTGCAGGACTATTGGCTCTCCTGTCTAAGGAGGAAATTGACACTGAGGGAGTTGGTGGTGTGGTTTGCAGGAGCTTGGTTACAAGAGGAAGGGATTTAGTGGTTAGTGGACTGCTTCCACTGTCATCCAAAGTTTTTGAACTTGTCACTGACTTATGATGAATGCGCTGTAGGTGACGTATAAGGGAGGATGTTCCGAGGTGGTTAACGTCCTTATCCCTACTTATTACAGCTTGACAAAGGCAACACACGGCTTGACACCTGTTGTCCGCATTTGTGTACAGGATGCATACCTTCATGTCCCCATTTATCCACCTCATCAGGCGTAACTCAGATTTGCGGTACAGGACTGTCATTGCCAATTTCAGACGTTGCTGTTTGGTCTCTCCATGGCCCTGAGAATTTTCACCAAGGTAATGGCGGAAATGATGGTGCTCCTGTGCAAGCAAGGTGTCACAATTATCCCGTACTTGGGCGATCTCATAAAAGCGAGATCAAGAGAGCAGTTGCTGAACAGCGTATCACTTTCACTGAAAGTGTTACAGCAACACGGCTGGATTCTCAATATCCCGAAGTCGCAATTGATTCCTACTACTCGTCTGTCTTTCTTGGGCATGATTCTGGACACAGACCAGAAGAGGGTTTATCTCCTGATAGAAAAGGCCCAGGAACTCATGACTCTTGTCAGGAACCTATTGAAACCAAAACTTGTGTCAGTGCATCACTGCACTCGAGTCCTGGGAAAGATGGTGGCATCATACGAGGCCATTCCATTCGGCAGGTTCCATGCGAGGACTTTCCAATGGGACCTACTGGACAAGTGGTCCGGGTCACATTTACAGATGCATTGGTTGATCACCCTGTCCCCCAGGGTCAGGGTATCACTCTTGTGGTGGCTGCAGAGTGCTCACCTTCTCGAGGGACGCAGATTCAGCATTCAGGGCTGGATCCTGGTGACCACAGACGCAAGCCTCCAAGGTTGGGGAGCAGTCACACAGGGAAGAAATTTCCAAGGTCTTTGGTCAAGTCAAGAGACTTGTCTTCACATCAACATCCTGGAACTAAGGGCCATATACAATGCCCTACGTCAAGCGGAGACCTTACTTTGCGACCAACCGGTTCTGATCCAGTCAGACAACGTCACCGCAGTGGCTCATGTAAACCGCCAAGGCGGCACAAGAAGCAGAGTGGCGATGGCACAAGCCACCAGAATTCTTTGCTGGGTGGAGAATCACGCAAGCGCACTGTCAGCAGTGTTCATTCCGGGAGTGGACAACTGGGAAGCAGACATCCTCAGCAGACACGACCTACATCCGGGAGAGTGGGGACTTCATCAGGAAGTCTTTGCACAGATTACAAGTCGGTGGGAACTGCCACAGATAGACATGATGCCGTCCCGGCTCAACAAAAAGCTACAGAGGTATTGCGCAAGGTCAAGAGACCCTCAGGCAGTAGCTGTAGACGCCCTAGTGACACCGTGGGTGTTCCGGTCGGTCTATGTATTTCCTCCTCTTCCTCTCATACCCAAGGTGTTGAGGATAATAAGACAAAGAGGAGTGAGAACAATCCTCATTGTTCCGGATTGGCCACGGAGGACCTGGTATCCGGATCTGCAGGAAATGCTCACAGAAGATCTGTGGCCTCTCCCTCTAAGACAGGACCTGTTGCATCAGGGGCCCTGTCTGTTCCAAGACTTACCGCAGCTGCGTTTGACGGCATGGCGGTTGAATGCCGGATCCTAGCATTCCGGTTGAGGTCATCCCTACGCTGATAAAGGCTAGGAAGGATGTAACGTTAAAACATTACACCGTATATGGCGAAATTATGTTTCTTGGTGTGAGGCCAGGAATGCTCCTACGAAAGAATTCCATCTGGGCCGTTTCCTTCACTTCCTACAAACTGGAGTGAATTTGGGCCTAAAATTAGGCTCTATTAAGGTCCAGATTTCGGCCTTATCCATTTTCTTTCAAAAAGAATTGGCTTCTCTTCCAGAAGTTCAGACTTTTGTAAAAGGAGTGCTGCATATTCAGCCTCCTTTTGTGCCTCCGGTGGCACCTTGGGACCTTAACGTGGTGTTAAGTTTTCTAAAATTACACTGGTTTGAACCACTTAAAACAGTGGAGTTAAAATATCTCACATGGAAGGTGGTCATGTTATTAGCCTTGGCTTCGGCTAGGCGAGTGTCGGAATTAGCGGCTTTGTCACATAAAAGCCCATATTTGGTATTTCATGTGGATAGAGCGGAATTGCAGACCCGTCCTCAATTCCTACCAAAAGTGGTCTCATCTTTTCATATGAACCAACCTATTGTGGTGCCTGTGGCTACGCGTGACTTGGAGGATTCCGAGTTACTTGATGTGGTTAGGGCTTTGAAAATTTACGTGGCCAGGACGGCTAGAGTCAGGAAAACTGAAGCGCTGTTTGTCCTGTATGCAACCAACAATATTGGTGCCCTTGCTTCAAAGCAGGCAATTGCACGCCGTATTTGTAACACGATTCAGCAAGCGCATTCTATGGCTGGATTGCAGTTACTGAAATCGGTCAAGGCCCATTCCACGAGGAAAGTGGGCTCTTCTTGGGCGGCTGCCCGAGGGGTCTCGGCACTACAGCTGTGTCAAGCTGCTACTTGGTCGGGTTCACACACCTTTGCAAAATACTATAAGTTTGATACCCTGGCTGAGGAGGAACTCATGTTTGCTCAATCGGTGCTGCAGAGTCATCCGCACTCTCCCGCCCGTTTTGGACCATTGGTATAATCCCCATGGTCCTTACGGAGTCCCCAGCATCCTCTAGGACGTTAGAGAAAATAAGATTTTAAACCTACTGGTAAATCTTTTTCTCGTAGTCCGTAGAGGATGCTGGGCGCCCGTCCCAAGTGCGGACTACTTCTGCAATACTTGTATATAGTTATTGCTTCAATAAGGGTTAGGTTATAGTTGCATCGGTCCTGCACTGATGCTATGTTGTTTTTTCATACTGATAACTGGGTAGTTTATCACAAGTTATACGGTGTGATTGGTGTGGCTGGTATGAATCTTGCCCTGGATTAACAAAATCCTTTCCTCATACTGTCCGTCTCCTCTGGGCACAGTTTCTCTAACTGTGGCATAGAGGGAGGAGCCAGTGCACACCCAGAACTAAAGTCTTTCTTAAAGTGCCTATGTCTCCTGTGGAGCCCGTCTATCCCCATGGTCCTTACGGAGTCCCCAGCATCCTCTACGGACTACGAGAAAAAGATTTACCGGTAGGTTTAAAATCTTATTTTCTACTTTATTCTTTTCTATCCTAGTTTATTACGACCAACTCTCATCCAAGGAGTTTGATATTCTACTACCTGCATGCAATTTAAATTGCTTAAATTGTTTATATGGTTGATTTGTCCTTCACAATCCATAATCTGCAACTTGGATGTACTTGTGTCATTGAAAATCTTATAATAAAAATGTATATACAGATACTCAACCTGTATATTGAAAAAAAAAAAGTTATAAGACATATGCATTCAATATTTGAAGAAACAAAATAAAATAAAGCTATCTATTGGGTTTCACTAACAAGCACATTGGAAGACTTGACTACTGTTAAAAGACATGCATTACATGGTATAGAGCCACAAACCACAATGTAGTAAAATAAAAACAAACTTACATGTGTATCAAACCTATGTGAGGCTTACATTGATAGTGCAAGATCAACACTCTATCAACTGTGCAAACTAGACTGCACATAAATGCCATAAAATTTATCTGAGATTTTAGTAAATAAGGCCCGTTGCTGTCCGGGTCACGCAGCCGTCACGGCCCGCCCCCATACGGTCCGGTCATGTCTGCGTTGTCCTGACTGTGCCCCCAAAATGGCGGCACAACGCCGCTGGCCCGACTCCTCCTGCCCAGTGACCGCCTCTGCCTGTCAATCAGGCAGAGGCGCTCACTGGGCAGAGACCTGATCTCCTGTTGTGTGAATATGCACAGCAGGGATCAGGTCTGAATTAGGCCCTATATACAGCTGTCAGTAAGGCAGGGATGTGCTGCTGCCAGTGAGGCAGGGATGTGCTGCTGGTAGTGAAGCAGTGATGTGCTGCTGTCAGCGAAGCAGTGCTGTGCTGCTGTCAGCGAGACAGGGATGTGCTGCTGTCAGCGAGGCAGGGATGTGCTGCTGTCAGCGAAGCAGGGATGTGCTGCTGTCAGCGAAGCAGGGATGTGCTGCTGTCAGCGAAGCAGGGATGTGCTGCTGTCAGCGAGGCAGGGATGTGCTGCTGTCAGCGAGGCAGAGATGTGCTGCTGTCAGCGAGGCAGGGATGTGCTGCTATAAGTGAGGTAGGGATGTGCTGCTGTCATTGAAGCAGGAATGTGCTGCTGCAGTGAGGCAGAGATATGCAGCCCACTATCTCCCTATCACCCCTGCCTGAGTCACACACTTTCCCTGTCACCCCTGCCTCAGTTACCCACTATCTCCCAGTCACCGCTGCCTCAGTCAACCACTATATCTGCGATCCCTGCCTCAGTCACCCACTATACCAGTCACCCCTGCTTTAGTCACCCACTGTCACCCTATCACCCCTGCTTCAGTCACCCACTATCCCTGTCAACCCTGCCTCAGTCACCCACTATCTCCCAGTCACCCCTGCCTCAGTCAGCCACTATCCCTGTCACCCCTGCCTCAGTCTCTTACTGTCCCTGTCACCCCTGCCACAGTCATCCACTATCTCCCTATCACCCCTGCCTTAGTCATTTATTATACCTGTCACCCACTTTCTTCCCATACTTACCCAACCCCTTCCTATCACCCCTCCCTCAGTAACCCACTATCTCCCTGTCACCCACTATCTCCCAGTCACCCCGGCCTCAGTCACCCACTATCTCCCACTCATACATGCTTCAGTCACCCACTATCTCCCAGTCATCCCTGCCTCAGTCACCTACTGACACCAGTGCAGACATTTCTGCTGCGGCCTCTCCACTCTCCAGCGTGAACGTCCTGACGACTGAGGAAATCCGCTTCCTAGTTGAGGACTCCGGGAATGAACACTGCCGATATTGCTGTCAGATGACTTTCTACCCAACTGAGGATTTTTGATACTTCCAGCTTTGCCATGCAGTTTCGAGTGCCGCCTTGATGATTTGTGTACACTACCGTGGTGGCGTTGTCAGATTGTACTTGAACAGGCTTGTTCTGTACTAGAGGCAGGGCCAGTGTCAATTAATTGAACACTGCCTGCAATTCCAGAATGTATATCAGGTGGAGAGATTCCTCCCTGGTCCACCGACCCTGTAGAAAGTGTTGCTCCAACACCATGGCCCAGCCCAAAAGACTGGCATCCATTGTCAGGAGGACACAGTTGGAGATCCAGAAGGGATGGCCCCTGCTCAACTGTTGGTCCTGTAGCCACCAGCTCAGTGTCAGACGAACCTCCGGAGTCAAGGAGATCATTTGAGACATCATCCGATGAGGCAGGCCGTCCCACTTGGAGAGGATTAACCTCTGCAGAGGGCGGTAATGAAATTGAGCGTACTCTACCATATCGAAAACCGACACCATGAGGTCTAGTACTTGCATCGCCGTGTGTATCAACACTCTTGGGCGAGAGAGGACGATACTGTCCTGAATTTTCAGGACTTTCTCTGGAGACAGAAACAATTGTTGGCTGTGTGTGTCCAGCAGTGCCCCTAGGTGCACAATGTTCCGAGCAGGGACCAGCGAGGACTTTTTTCAGTTGATGAGCCACCCGTGGACTTTTAGGAATTGGACCGCCAGTTCCAGATAACTGTGGAGAACCTCTTGGGAGTTCACCAGGATCAGCAAGTCGTCCAGATTTGGCAGGATCCTGATTCTCTGATGGTGAAGGGTCGTCATCACGGCCATGACCTTGGTGAATATCCGAGGTGCCGTGGCCAAACCAGAAGGCAGGACTTGAAATCCAAAAACAAACCAGGCACAACACTGCTTAGCTTCCATCATCAGATGAGATTAGACCAGTGGCGTAACTACTGCCCCCGCAGTCCTCGCGGTGGCTTGGGGGCGAGGGGCTGCGGGGGCACCACTGATTTACAGCAGACTGACATGCGGACGAGCGTCCGCATGTCAGTCTGCAGTCTCCTTCCCTCCGCCGCTTTTTGGAGGGACACGGAGGGCACACAGCGCGCCTCCCTGTGTCCCTCCTGCTGCATCATCTCCGGCGACCGCGGGTCTAATAGGGGGAAGTGCCGTCCGTGAGCTCTAATTGGCACACGAACCGGCACTTCCCCCTATTAGACCCGCGGCCGCCAGAGATGATGCAGCAGGAGGGACACAGGAGAGACGAGCTGTGCCCTCCGTGTCCCTCCAAAAAGCGACGGCGGGGGGGGGGGTAAATATCTGGCACTGGGGGCATATATGGCACGGGGGGGGGGAGGAATATCTGGCACTGGGGCATTTCTGGCACTGGGGGGAATATCTGGCACTGGGGGCATATCTGGCACTGGGGGGGATATCTGGCACTGGGGCATATATGGCACTGGGGGGGGGTATCTGGCACTGGGGGCATATATGGCACGGGGGGCATATATGGCACTGGGGGGAATATCTGGCACTGGGGGCATATATGGCACTGGGGGGGAATATCTGGCACTGGGGGCATATGTGTACCTGGCACATGGGGGGGGGACTATATTTGGCACTGGGGCATGTAAGTACCTGGCACCGTGGGGGAATATCTGGCACTGGGGACATATGTAGCACTGGGAGCACAGCCCTAGCAACAAGGACTACCTCCTAGCAACGAGCATGACACCCAGTGCATGAAACATCTGGCAACGAGCATGACACCCAGTGCATGAAACACCTGGCAACGAGCATGACACCCAGTGCATGAAACCCCTGGCAACGAGCATGACACCCTGAGCATGAAAACCCCTGGCACCGTGCATGGAACCAAGAGCATGAAACCCCTGGCAACGAGCATGACACCCAGTGCATGAAACCCCTGACAACGAGCAGGTAATTGAAAAGTAATTAGAAGCCTTACTGTAGGACTTAATGTGTAATGGGCATTACGGTGTGTGGCATAATGTATCACGGACATTGCGGTGTGTGTCATAATGTGTCGCAGGCATTACGGTGTATGGTATACTATATCGCGGGCATTGTGATATGTGGTATAATGTCTCAGGGTCATTGCAGTGTGTGGCATAATGTATCACGGACATTGCGGTGTGTGTCATAATGTGTCAGGCATTACGGTGTGTGGTATACTATATCACGGGCATTGTGGTATGTGGTATAATGTCAGGGTCATTGCAGTGTGGCATAATACATAACGGGCATTGCGATGTGTGGCATAGGGTATAACGGGCAGGGCATTGCGGTATGTGTCACAGGCATTACGGTGTATGGTATACTATATCACGGGCATTGTGGTATAATGTCTCAAGGTCATTGCAGTGTGTGGCATAATGTGTCACAGGCATTGTATGTGCTATAATGTATCGGGCATTGCAGTGTGTGGCATAATGTATCACGGACATTGCGGTGTGTGTCATAATGTGTCACAGACATTGTATGTGCTATAATGTATCAGGGGCATTGCAGTGTGTAGCATAATGTATAACGGGCATTGCGATTCCTGTCATAATGTGTCACAGGCATTACGGTGTGTGGCATAATGTGTCACAGACAATGGCATAATGTGTCGGGGGCATTACAGTGTGTGCATATTGTGTCGTGTATTATTGTGTGCGGCATAATGTCTAAGGGCCATTGCAGTATGTGGCATAATGTATACTGGGCATTACTATAAGGAGGAAAAATGACAAATAATGTAAGGGGCATGAATCAGGATTATTTTTCTTTCCTGTGGTGGCCAACGTATGGGCGTGCAGGTTGCAAAACTGGGGTATAAGGTAGTCTTTTCCTGCAATGCCACGCCCCTTTATGCGAAACCACGCCCACTCCAACAAAACCACGCCCCTTTTTTGACGCGCGCGCCTTAGGCGAGCGCATATTTATCCCTTTCTTGCTCCCAATTATGGAGCATGAAGGGGGGGGGGGGGGGCGCCGAAGAATTTTTTGGCTTGGGGGAGAAAAATTTCTAGTTACGCCACTGGATTGGACATATCCAGTGTGATGCGGCTGTAGATGATTTTTGCTGTTTCTAACTTCTACATCAATGAATAAGTTTCAAAATAGAATGCATCAAGAGAACGGTGTTGGTAGTATAAAACTACCTACAGCACCTGGTATTCCCAGGTGGTCTCACATCCAAGAACAAACCAGGCCTAAGATCAGGTGATATTGGGCATATACAGTGTGGTGTGGCTGTAGATGAGCTTAGTGGTTTCAGTTAGAGTTCTTCTACTTCTAACTACTCGTACATAAATGAATAAGCGGACGATTTATTAAACCTGGTGAAATGATAATTTGCATGGTGATAAAGTACCAGCCAATCAGCTCCTAATTGCCATGTCACAGGCTGGGTTTGAAAAATGACAGTTAGGAGCTGACTGGCTGGTACTTTATCACCTTGCACTTTATCAGTTCACCAGGCTTAATAGATCTGCCCCAATGTTTCAAAATGGAATGCATCAAGAGAACGGTGTTGGTATTGTAAAAATACACACAGCTCCTGGTATTTCCTGGTGGTCTCCCATCCAAGTACTAAAACCAGGACCAACACTGCTTAGCTTCCATGATCAGGAGAGATTGGGCAAATCCAATGTGCTGTGGCTGTAGATGAGCTCGTGGTTTCTGTTAGAGCTTTTCTACTTCTAACTTCTGGTACATAAAAGAATATGTGTAAAAATTAAATGTACAGTACCAAGAAAAGGGTGTTGGTAGTTTAAAAACACCTAAAGAATCTGATAATACATGGATGGGAGACTGCTTGGTAGTAACAAAGTCCAATACTGCTTTGCTTCAAAGATCAAATGAGATTGGGCATATCCAGTGTGGTGTGGCTTTAGATAGGCTTTGTGGTTTCTGTTAGAGCTCTTCTACTTCTAACTACTGGTACATTAATGAATATGTATAAGGTTGTAGTTTATCCAATATCCCTTTACTACCTTACCTCCCCCCCCCTCCCCTCCCCTCCCCTCCTTATAGCTTCCTTTGTTCTCTCCTCCTCGTGTGTGCGTTATTTGTTTTCTCATACGTCCTAGAGGATGCTGGGATCACATTAAGAACCATGGGGTATAGACGGGATCCGCAGGAGACATGGGCACTTTAAGACTTTCAAAGGGTGTGAACTGTCTCCTCCCTCTATGCCCCTCCTCCAGACTCCAGTTTTAGAATTGTGCCCAGTGAGACTGGATGCACTACAGGGGAGCTCTACTGAGTTTCTCTGAAAAGACTTATGTTAGTTTTTCTTATTTTCAGGGAGGCTGCTGGCAACAGTCTCCCTGCTTCGTGGAACTTAGGGGAGAGAAGTATGACCAACTTCTAGTGAGTTCAATGGCTCTGCTTCTGGCTGACAGGACACCATTAGCTCCTGAGGGTGCTGATCGCTGGGTACGCCTAGATGCCCACTCCCGTAGCCTGCCATCACCCCCTTACAGAGCCAGAAGTCAGAAGACAGGCGAGTAGCAGAAGAACAGAAGACTTCTTCTCCAGTGACGGCATTCTGAGTTACCACGCAGCGAGCGGAATGCTGTGCGCCATGCTTCCACACACACACAGGCACTGCAGGGTGCAGGGCATGTGGGTGGGTGGGGGGGGGGGGCACCCTGGGCAGCATAAATTCCTCACAAAAGGCTGGCAAAAGTGGACATTAGTGCCTGGGCACTGTCCTTACCCCGCCAGCGTAATTAATTATTTGTTTCTGAGCGGGACAGAAGCGTGCCATTACAGCGGCGGGGCTTCTTCCTCACCTCACCAGCACATCTATAGAGCGTTACAAGTCTATCACTATAGAGTTTATTATTTCCCAGACTGTGTACTTTTGGCGCTGGGTTGTGAGCTGAAAAATCCTCTCTGTCCCTCTGACAGATTTACTGTAGGTCTATCCCCCATAAGCCGATGTGTCTGTGGGTACTTGGTACATGTGTGTCAACATGTCGGTGGCTGAATGTTTTTCCCAAGAGGAAACTATATTAGGAATGCAGACATATGATGGTGGCCCTGTTGGCACCAGCAATAACTGACTGGGTGAAAGTTTCAATAATATCAGAGTGAGGTTGGATAAATCTGTGTCCCAGACACAGACGTAGAGAATAGATGTGATGTTCATGGCTATGCTTCTTTTCCCTCAGGCCCGCAAAAATGTTACTACACACTGATACTGACTCGGATACTGATTCCTATGTCGACCATAATATTTCCTGATTAGATCCAATATTGGCAAGGAGCATTCAGTACATGATTGTGGATATTAAGGACATATTAACATCACTGAGGACCCTGCTGTTCCTGACAAAGGGGTCTATATGTATGTATATATAGATATATAATGAAAGCTGATGTAACGTTCCTCCATCTCTGTTTGAGAAAGTCTGGGCCAGCTCGACAAGATGGTTTCAAATCCCCAAAAGGTTTCCGATTGTTTATTCATTTCCTGCTGCGGACAGAATAAAGTGGGAGTCACCCCCTGTTCTGCACGGGGCCCTGTCACAAATCCAGCGGATCGTATGCAGGAAGCTACATTATTTCTAGTTATGTAACCACGGGTACATTACTTAGACCTGCCATTACATGCGCATGGGTGAGAAGTAGTATTCAAGAATTGGTCGAATACCTTGTCTTCCGATATAGATATCTTGGAGAGATGGGATACTCCTTACGTTGGATCATATCAAGGACACTGCAGCATACTTACGACTGCAAGGGATATAGGACTCTTGAGTTCACGGGCCAATTTCATGGCAGTCTCGGATAGGAGGGCATTGTGGATTCACCAAGGGAATGCTGATGCTGACTCCAAGAAGAAAGGGAGTCTCTTCCCTATGAAGGTGAAGCCTTGTTTGGCAACGGCCTAGTTAATTTGATCTCGGCAGCTCCCGCAGGTAAGTCAACCTTCTTGCCCTATGTTCCCTCTCAACGGATGAAGACGCATCATTGTCTAACGCAGTCATTTTGTCCCAATAGATATGCAAGAAGTTAAGATTCCCCTTTCTTTGCAGGTAGAGGAAGGAGAAGAGGGAAGAGGTCTGTAGCCTCTTCAAGATCGCAGGAGCAGAGATCGTCCTCTGCTTCTGCCAAATCCACTGCATGACGCTGGGGCTCTCTTGCAGGAGCCCACACCAGTGGGGGCACGTCTAAAACACTTCAGTCAGTTCTGGATTAATTTGGACCTGGACTCGTGGGTTTTACAAATAGTGTCACAAGGGTACAAACTGGGGTTTCAAGACGTTCCCCCTCACCGATTGTTCAAATCGGCCTTAGTCAGCAGGGAGAAGGTTTTTATTCAAGCCTCTTCGTGCTCCCGAAGCCGGACGGCTCAGTCAGACCAATCTTAAATCTGAAATCCCTCAATTTCTACCTAAAGAAATTCAATTTCAAGATGGAATCTCTCAGGGTAGGGATCTCCAGTCCGGAGGAAGGAGATTTCATGGTTTTGGTAGACATAAGGATGCCTAATTACATGTTCCCGTTTAGCCACTGCATCAAGCTACCTGAGGTTTGCAATTCAGGATTGTCATTACCAATTTCAGACGTTGCCATTTGGTCTGTCCACGGCTCCGAGGATTTTCACCAGGGTGATGGTGGAAATGATGGTTCTCCTTCGCAAGCAAGGAGTCACAATTATGCCGTACTTGGATGATCTCCTGATAAAGGCGAGATCCAGGGACCAGTTGGTGCAAAACATCTACTCTCCCTGACAGTTCTTCAACAACATGGTTGGCTCCTAAACTTGCCAAAATCGCAGTTGGTCCCAATGACGCGGGATTTGTTTCTGGGAGTCATACTGGACACAGAAGAGGCTTTCTTCCAGTGGAAAGGCTATGGAGTTCCAGAGTCTGGTCAAACAAATTCTGAAACCAGCAAGAGTGTTAATCCATCAATGCATTCTGTTGCTGGGGAAGATGGTTGCGGCCTACGAGGCCATTCAGTTTGGCAGGTTCCATGCCAGAGTGTTCCAGTGGGACCTGTTGGACAAGTGGTCCGGATCCCACCTACACATGCACCGGAGGATAATCCTGTCTTCCAAGACCAGAATCTTACTCCATTGGTGGCTGCACAGTTCTCACCTCCTAGAGGGGCGATGGTTCGGGATCCAGGACTGGATCCTAGGGACCATGGATGCAACCCTCCGAGGCTGGGGAGCAGTCACACAGGGGGAAAACATCCAAGGAAGATGGTCAAGTCAGGAAAGTTTTCTCCACATAAATGTTCTGGAGTTAAGGGCCATTTAATAACTGCAGACACAGTACGCACTGGGACGGGTGCCCAGCATCCTCTACGGACTAAGAGAAAAGGATTTACCGGTAGGTATTAAAATCCTATTTTCTCTAACGTCCTAGAGGATGCTGGGGACTCCGTAAGGACCATGGGGATAGATAGGCTCCGCAGGAGACATGGGTACTTTAAGAAAGACTTTAGTTCTGGGTGTGCACTGGCTCCTCCCTCTATGCCCCTCCTCCAGACCTCAGTTTGATACTGTGCCCAGTGGAGACTGGGTGCTTTTCAGGAGCTCTCCTGAGCTTTCTGACAGAAAGTATTTTGTTAGGTTTTTAATTTTCAGGGAGCACTGCTGGCAACAGACTCCCTCATCGAGGGACTGAGGGGAGAGAAGCAGCCCTACTCTCTGAGTTGCAAGGTCCAGCTTCTTAGGCTACTGGACACCATTAGCTCCAGAGGGATTGGTAAGCAGGATCTCACCCTCGCCGTCCGTCCCAGAGCCGCGCCTCCGTCCCCCTTGCAGAGCCGGAAGATAGAAGCCGGGTGAGTTTGAGAAGAAAAGAAGACTTCAGAGGCGGCAGAAGACTTCATGATCTTCACTGAAGTAACGCACAGCACTGCAGCTGTGCGCCATTGCTCCCATACACCTCACACACTCCGGTCACTGTAAGGGTGCAGGGCGCAGGGGGTAGAGGGCACCCTGGGCAGCAATATAAACCTCTTTTTGGCAAAAATATAACACATATACAGCGGGGCACTGTATATATGTATGAGCCCCCGCCAATTTTACAGTTTAAGCGGGACAGAAGCCTGCCGCCGAGGGTGCGGGGCTTCTCCCTCAGCACTCACCAGCGCCATTTTTTCTTCACAGCACCGCTGAGAGGAAGCTCCCCGGACTCTCCCCTGCTTATACCACGGTAGACAAGAGAGTTGAAAAGAGGGGGGGGGCACATAATTTGGCGCAAATTACATACAGCAGTACTACTGGGCAAACATTAAGTTACTGTGTATTCCTGGGTTATATAGCGCTGGGGTGTGTGCTGGCATACTCTCTCTCTGTCTCTCCAAAGGGCCTTGTGGGGAAACTGTCTTCAGAAAAAGCATTCCCTGTGTGTGTGGTGTGTTGGTACACGTGTGTCGACATGTCTGAGGAAGAAGGCTATATTAGAGAGGAGCAGGAGCAAATGAATGTGGTGTCTCCGCCGACAGCTGATTGGATGGATATGTGGAATGTTTTAAATGCTAGTGTAAACTCATTGCACAAAAGATTAGACAAGGCTGAAGCTTTGGGACAGTCAGGGTCTCAACCCATGCCTGATCCTATGTTGCAGGGACTGTCAGGGTCTCATAAGCGCCCACTATCCCAGATTGTTGACACAGATACAGACACGGATTCTGACTCCAGTGTCGATTACGATGATGCAAAGTTACAGCCAAAATTGGCAAAATCCATTCGATATATGATTATGGCAATAAAAGATGTTTTGCACATCAGAGAGGAACCCCCTGTCCCTGACAAGAGGGTACATATGTACATGGTGAAAAAGCCTGAGGTAACCTTTGAGGGGGTCACACGAGCTGAACGAGTTATGTGAAAAAGCTTGGGAATCTCCAGATAAAAGACTGCAGATTTCCAAAAGGATTCTTATGGCGTATCCTTTCCCATCAATGGATAGGTTACGATGGGAATCCTCCCCTAGGGTGGACAAAGCATTAACACGATTATCCAAGAAGGTAGCCCTCCCGTCCCAGTATACGGCTACCCTCAAAGAGTCTGCTGACCGCAAACAGGAGATTACCCTGAAGTCCATTTATACACATTCAGGTACCTTACTCAGACCGGCAATTGCGTCGGCCTGGGTGTGTAGTGCTGTAGCGGCATGGACGGATACCTTATCTGAGGGGATGGATACCCTAGATAAGGATACTATTTTATTGACCCTGGGGCATATAAGAGATGCTGTCCTATATATGTGTGTATGCAAACTACAGGTGGTGCTGCAGGGCTCACACCCTTTTACTTGTCTTGTAGAGCAACTCTGGAGCTGTTTCTGGGTCCAGCTGCTGCAAGAAATCAGCTTGAATGCTTCAGGGGCTGGGGCATGGCCAACATGAGCCCACACTGATGGGGGGTGGGGGTGTATAAAGCGATTTAGGGGTCATCCAAGCGCAACCCCACAAAGGCCGCCATGCCCTGCGTGACCCTTTTCTCTTTTCATATGCAGACGAGGGTTGCAGCCAACTATGCCCACTGCTTGGATGACATCACTATATGCAAATCCATCTGCTGCAGGCCTTCCCCCAGGAATGCTTGCAGTAGTTGTTGCATTTGGTTTGTTGTTTGGGGGTGCTTCAGTATTAGGCAGCCTTCTGCCCTCCCACATTCGTCTGAAAATTTGTTCTCTCTGCAGTTGTTGTTCCCAGATGAGAGTTCCCTTGTGCTTCCTCAGTTGAATCTCCTTAACTTGACAGGGGTGTGCCCGAGCAGCCGCCCTCCACAGCCCTATCCCAACACATACTTATCTTGCATATGAGATCTCTTGATCATGAAGATAGTTCTCACAGGGTGAGGTTCATCCATTACATTTTAAAGTAGGAAGGTACAAATTACATATTCAAATTACATATATGTGCTGGATTCAAATGTTTTCCCTCCTTCCTTTCTCAATTGTGCCCATCAGCAGCTATTCTAATGTTGCTGCCAATGGGTGTGACGCATTCATTTCTTCTGTGGGGTACACTGGACTCCACAAGGATTCACATTGTATATGTACACCAGAGTAGGATCTTGATCTGAGGCACCAACAGGCTCAAAGCTTTTGACTGTTCCCAAGATGCTCAGCGCCCCCTCCTCTATAACCTCGCTTCCATGAACAGGGAGCTCAGTTTGTAGTTGGTGCCTTCAGTAGCAGGCCACTTAACAGGGGGCTGCCTCAGGCAGCCTATTCTTAGCTATTAATTTTGGCAAGAAAAGAAGAACTTTTTTTATAAGAATCTACAAGGGCTGCAGCAGGCTAGGTCTAATAGACCTCTTTACTGCAGCTCCATCACTCCCAGTGGCGCAGTATACTCCCGTGCCCCGGTTGCTGGGTCACTGCAGCGGAGGCTCCGGTTTCTTCCTAAGGTCAGTCACACACACACCGCCCTCCGGGATCACGAGGCCGCTGATGGGGGCGGGCCGTGTGCGCACTGGCGTGGACACTGATTACTGGGCAGCCGCTCCACTAGCCACCAGGGACAGTTAAGGAGCACAGCTCTGGGGTTTTTTCTCCTATATTAACCCCATTTTGTACTACCCGCAGTGCATTGTGATAGGTAATGGGGCCTGATTCAGGTTGGATCGCAATCCAACTGCAAAAACTGCTAAGAGCATACGCCTGCATTTTCTGCGGCACCCCGCAGATAATGCGATCACCTCTGCCTGTGAATCGGTGAAGGGGGGGGGGGAGGGGGGTCAACAACACTCCATTTCCAAGTCGGAGATGGAGCGGTGCGGGGGCACGGCTTCAAAATGGGGTCGGCAACGGAGAAACAGGAGGCGTGGTCAGAGCAGCTGCAGACATCACATGGGCCGGACTCTGCCAGTGGAGCCCCAGCGTCATGAGGTAGATTTTGTAGAGGCCGGGGAGGACTTCTGTTCCTGGGAACTAGCTGTGTTGTGCAGCTTTATTCCTCTGCCCCTACCTCTGGCAAGAAAGGACGCACCTCGCACTTTCTTGTTTCTTTGTGACCAAAAGGACTGCATTTGATAATGCGGAGCGTTCTTATGCTGTGAGGGAACATAAGGTAAAAAATTTGATTTTCCAACTGTAGCTGTGCGTGTTAATGCTTTGTCCATCCTACGGGAGGATTTCCATCGTAACCTATCCGTTGATGAAAAAGGATACGCCATAAGAATCCTTTTGGAAATCTGCAGTCTTTTATCTGGAGATTCCCAAGCTTTTTCACATAACTCGTTCAGCTCGTGTGACCCCCTCAAAGGTTACCTCAGGCTTCTTTCCCTTGTACATATGTACCCTCTTGTCAGGGACAGGGGGTTCCTCTGTGATGTGCAAAACATCTTTTATTGCCATAATCATATATCGAATGGATTTTGCCAATTTTGGCTGTAACTTTGCATCATCGTAATCGACACTGGAGTCAGAATCCGTGTCGGTATCTGTGTCAACAATCTGGGATAGTGGGCGCTTATGAGACCCTGACAGTCCCTGCAACATAGGATCAGGCATGGGTTGAGTCCCTGACTGTCCCAAAGCTTCAGCCTTGTCTAATCTTTTGTACAATGAGTTTACACTAGCATTTAAAACATTCCACATATCCATCCAATCAGGTGTCAGCGGAGACACCACATTCATTTGCTCCCGCTCCTCTCTAATATAGCCTTCTTCCTCAGACATGTCGACACACGTGTACCGACACACCACACACACAGGGAATACTTTTTCTGAAGACAGTTTCCCCACAAGGCCCTTTGGAGAGACAGAGAGAGAGTATGCCAGCACACTCCCCAGCGCTATATAACCCAGGAATAACACAGTAACTTAATGTTTGTCCAGTAGCGCTGCTGTATGTAATTTGCGCCGAATTATGTGCCCCCCCTCTCTTTTCAACCCTCTTCTCTACCGTGGTATAAGCAGGGGAGAGTCCGGGGAGCTTCCTCTCAGCGGTGCTGTGGAAAAAAAATGGCGCTGGTGAGTGCTGAGGGAGAAGCCCCGCCCCCTCGGCGGCGGGCTTCTGTCCCGCTTAAACTGTAAAATTGGTGGGGGCTCATACATATATACAGTGCCCAGCTGTATATATGTTATATTTTTGCCAAAAAGAGGTTTATATTGCTGCCCAGGGCGCCCCCCCTGCGCCCTGCACCCTTATAGTGACCGGAGTATGTGAGGTGTATGGGAGCAATGGCGCACAGCTGCAGTGCTGTACGCTACCTCAGTGAAGATCATGAACTCTGTGGAGCCCGTCTATCCCCATGGTCCTTACGGAGTCCCCAGCATCCTCTAGGACGTTAGAGAAACTAGGATTTTAATACCTACCGGTAAATCCTTTTCTCTTAGTCTGTTGAGGATGCTGGGCACCCGTCCCAGTGTGTACTGTGTCTGCAGTTATTAAATGGCCCTTAACTCCAGAACATTTATGTGGAGACAACTTTCCTGACTTGACCATCTTCCTTGGACGTTTTCCCCCTGTGTGACTGCTCCCCAGCCTCGGAGGGTTGCATCTGTGGTCCCTAGGATCCAGTCCTGGATCCCGAACCATCGCCCCTCAAGGAGGTGAGAACTGTGCAGCCACCAATGGAGTGAGATTCTGGTCTTGGAAGACAGGATTATCCTCCGGTGCATGTGTAGGTGGGATCCGGACCAATTGTTCAACAGGTCCCACTGGAACACTCTGGCATGGAACCTGCCAAACTGAATGGCCTCGTAGGCCACAACCATCTTCCCCAGCAACTGAATGCATTGATGGATTAACACTCTTGCTGGTTTCAGAATTTGTTTGACCAGACTCTGGATCTCCATAGCCTTTCCACTGGAAGAAAACCTCTTCTGTGTCCAGTATGTGTTATGATTTCAGCACTCTGGTCAGAGAAGATCTTATGGCAAGGACCGGAGCACTGGAACGGAATGCTGGGGAAGGGAGCAGGACAGGAAAATAGCCCCTGGCGCCCTAACTCTGTTGTCTCACCCGTGTTGTCAGAAATCCCCTGCGAGACTATGGTTTCTTGAGCCCTTGGCAGCCGCGTTTGAAGGGCGGATCATGTATGCCCAACTTCGATGCCCCCCGGTCTTAATGAGAGACAAAGGGAAACCCGAGACAGGGTGATAACAAGAGGCCCTCTAACTAAACAACCAGGCCAGGGGATAAGCAAACTCAAAACTATAATATGTGCGGAGAAACCGCCAGGAAAAAGGACAACCAAAATATCCACTTGTCCAATTCTCCTACCCGGCACCGCCGAGTACCAGAGAGGACTTGTGGAAGCGGAACCCTCCGCAAATGCTGCAAACACAAAATATAAAAGGTAAAGTGGCTGAGCCGCAACACACGGCAGAGCCGCAACTCACGAACACCACTGGATATAAAACGGTGATCAGTCAGGACTCCAGGGAACCAAACGACCTCTTGGGATGAGATGACAACTCCCGAATACCGGACTTCTGCGGACTGGAATGACCGGATACAGCAGGACTGGAAACAGACTCTCAGCAAACAAAGGCAGCATGCAGGAAGCTATTACCGGCATCTGTGAGAAGCCCTGGGAGTGTATTTAACAAGGAGTCCTCCAATCAGCTGCTAATGGCTGATTAGAATAAATGCCGTGCAGCTGCCTTGCTGCACGGCCAGAGAGCAGGTGAATATCTTAATTTCCTAAAGCCTAGAAACGGGGAACGCGGTCCGCCAGTGGCGTCCCCGTTGCAAGGGTCCGTGCAGCTCAGCGCGCCCGGCGTCTAGCGTTGCTAGGGAGCCGGCGGCTGTACGTGCACGGCATCTCTAGTTGCTAGGCGCCGGGCCGCGCAGACCATCAAGCGGACCCCGGCGCCTAACAGTACCCCCCCCTTGAGGAGGGGTCAAGGAACCCCTAAAGCCAGGTTTCTGAGGAAATTCCCGAAAAAATGCCCTCTTGAGCCTCGGGGCATGAAGATCCTTATCCAGGACCCAAGACCTTTCCTCCGGACCATAGCCTTTCCAGTGAACCAGAAAATACAGCCGATCCCGGGACAATTTGGAATCGAGAACCTTCTCTACCATGAACTCCTGTTGTCCCTGTACATCCACTGGAGATCTACCCTGAGAGATCTTCCGAGGAAATCTACTGGAAGAAACGTATTGTTTCAACAGGGAACAATGAAACGTATTTCCAATCCTGAGAGATCTTGGTAAACGTAACCGAAAGGCAACTGGGTTGACTCTTTTAATAATAAGAAATGGCCCAATAAATTTGGGTCCCAGTCTAGCTGAGGATTGTCGAAGCCTGATGTTGCGAGTCGACAACCACACCCTATCTCCCACCTTAAAAGTGCAAGGACGTCGGAGCCTGTCAGAAAATTTCTTCTCTCGAAAAGCCGCTTTTCTGAGAGCAAGGTGCACCTTTTTCCAAATGGCTCTGAGATGGGAGGTTAAGGTAAGCGAGAAGACTGAGGAATGATGAAAAAAAGAATTAGCTCTGGGGTGAAAACCAAAAACTGAAAAGAATGGAGACTCTTTAGTGGAGGAATGACAAGAATTATTGTAAGCAAATTCAGCCAACGGAAGAAACTCGGACCAATCATTCTGGAGTTTGGCTGAATACAAGCGCAAATATTGTTTCAATGATTGGTTAACTCGTTCGGTTTGCCCGTTGGATTGTGGGTGGTAACCGGATGTTAACGACAATTTCATCTTCAATGAGGCACAAAAACATTTCCAGAATTGTGCGATGAATTGTGGACCCCGATCAGAAACAATATCAGTAGGCAACCCATGAAGCCTGAATACATGGCGGAGAAACAAAACTGCCAACCCTTGGGCAGAAGGCAATCGGGGAAGAGCAATAAAATGAGCCATTTTACTAAAACGGTCCACTACCACCCATATGACTCGGAATCCGGCTGAAAGGGGAAGGTCAACCACAAAATCCATGGAAATATGAGACCACGGCCTGAGAGGAACATTTAAGGGCATAAGTTGCCCGATGGGCAAGGAACGGGGAACCTTATGCTGTGCACAAACCTGACATGAATAAACAAATTCCTTGACGTCTTTAGAAAGACCAGGCCACCATACTGAGCGAGAGACTAACTCCAATGTCTTAGAGACTCCTGGATGCCCTGAAACTTTGTTATCATGGAATTCCGTTAAAACAGTAACTCTCAAAAACTCAGGGACGTAAAGACGACCAGCAGGAGTAATTCTAGGAGCTTGGTGTTGAAGCTGTTTTAACTGGGTAAATAAATCTTGTGTGAGGCCCGCCCAGATGACCGAAGATGGAAGTATGGGGGTAACAGGATTGTTATTGTGAACCGGAAGAAAGCTATGTGACAGGGCATCAGCCTTAGTATTCTTGGAACCAGGCCTGAAAGTGATTATAAATTTGAAACGCGTAAAAAATAATGCCCAACGTGCCTGCCGGGCATTAAGCCGCTTAGCCGATTCAATGTATTGCAGGTTCTTATGGTCAGTCAATACCGAAATAGTATGTTTTGCTCCCTCCAGCCAATGCCTCCACTCCTCGAAAGCCCATTTTACCGCCAGTAACTCCCGATTACCAACGTCATAGTTGGATTCAGCGGAGGAGAATTTCCTGGACATAAAGGCACAAGGATGTAACTCCAGAGACTCCGGATCCTTTTGAGAAAGGATAGCCCCCACTCCAACCTCCGAGGCATCAACCTCCACCACAAAGGGCAATTCCGGATTAGGATGTCTGAGGACTGGAGCCGAGACAAAGGCTTGTTTCAAGGCCCGGAAGGACAACTCAGCTTCACGCGACCAGTTGGTAGGATCCGCTCCTTTCTTTGTCAGAGCTACAATGGGAGCAACCAGGTCAGAAAAAGAATGAATGAACCTCCTATAATAATTCGCAAACCCTAAAAAACGCTGAATTGCTTTTAAATTGGTGGGTTGCGCCCAACTAAGGATGGCCTGGAGTTTCTTTGGTTCCATGGAAAATCCCTGAGGGGAAATTATGTACCCTAAAAAAGATACTTCCGTGACATGAAACTCACACTTCTCCAGCTTGGCATATAAATGATTCTCACATAACTTTTGAAGAACCAGACGCACCTGGGTAACATGTTGTTCCATTGATTTAGAAAAAATCAGGATGTCGTCTAAGTAAACGACCACGAATTTCCCTAGGAAGTCACGGAGCACATCGTTAATGAGGTCTTGAAAAACTGCCGGAGCATTGGACAGGCCGAACGGCATCACCAGGTATTCGTAGTAACCCGACTGAGTACTGAAGGCCGTTTTCCACTCATCTCCAGATTTAATTCGGATGAGGTTGTACGCTCCTCTAAGGTCAATTTTAGAAAAAAATCACAGCAGAACGTAACTGATCAAAGAGTACAGAAATCAACGGCAAAGGATAGGTGTTTTTAACTGAGATCTTATTCAGGGCTCTAAAATCAATGCAAGGTCTAAGCGAGCCATCCTTTTTCTCCACAAAGAAGAAGCCTGCACTTAAAGGAGATTTTGATGGTCTAATAAATCCTTTCTCAAGGCTCTCCTTTACATAATCATTCATAGCCGCAGTTTCTGGCCCGGATAATGCATATAATCTTCCCTTTGGCAATGCGGCACCAGGAATTAACTCAATAGCACAATCATAAGGCCGATGGGGAGGCAGAATGTCCGCATTGCCTTTGGAGAAAACATCAGCAAACTCCTGGTATTCCACCGGAATGAGTTCTGGAATGATAGCTGCTACTCTGACTGGAAACGTGATACATTCCTTATCACAAAAAGTACCCCAATGTGAAATCTCCCCCGACCGCCAATCAATGGTGGGATTATGAAAGGCCAGCCAAGGGTGACCCAGAACAACTGGAACTGCTGGTCAATGTGTAAGAAAGAACTCGATTTTCTCGGAATGTAGAGCTCCTACTGTAAGTAGTACAGGGGGTGTACGGAGAGAAATAATCCCATTAGACAGCGGACTCCCATCTAAGCCATGCATGGTGACACACCTACCCAAAGGTAACTGAGGAATGCCTAAGGCCTTAGCCCAAGTTAAATCCATAAAGTTTCCTGCAGCTCCACTGTCAACAAAAGCCGACACCGAAGAACTGAGGCTGCCAAAGGAAACTTTAACTGGGACTAAAAGGGAGTTATTCGAGGAGATAAGCTGCAGACCTAGGTGAACCCCCTCACAATTCACCTGGTCAAAGCATTTCCCGACTTGTTCGGACAATTACGAGCAAAATGTCCCTTACCCCCACAGTACAGACAAAGACCAGAATTTTGCCTTCTGGCTCTTTCTTCAGGAGACAGCCGGGAGAGACCCATCTGCATGGTCTCCTCTACGTCTTCAGGAATGGAATATACACACGGACTTGACCTTACAGGTGCTCCTTTTTCAGCCCTCCGCTTTCTGAGACGACGATTAATCTTAATAGAAAGCTCCATGAGTTTATCAAGAGTCTCAGGAGCGGGGTACTGAAGGAGACTGTCTTTTATAGACTCTGATAAGCCGAGGCGAAACTGACTGCGCAGGGCTGGGTCATTCCAGCCACAGTCGTTCGACCAACGGCGAAACTCCGTACAATAAACCTCTGCAGGATTTCTACCCTGTCTGAGAGCGCGCAACTGACTTTCAGCGGACGCCTCTCTATCAGGGTCATCATACAAGAGCCCTAAAGACTCAAAAAAAGCGTCAACTGACAACAATGCCGGATCCTCTGCTCTTAAACCAAATGCCCAGGTCTGAGGATCCCCCTGGAGCAAAGAAATAATAAACCCGACCCGCTGAGATTCAGTACCCGAGGAAGTCGGTCTTAAACGAAAATAAAGTTTACAGGATTCTTTAAAATTAAAAAACTCTTTTCTATCACCAGAAAAACGGTCAGGCAAATGCATCTTTGGTTCAGGGACTACCCTTGGGGAAGCTCGCAAAAGATCTTCCTGCGACTTCACCCGAAGAGAAAGATCCTGAACCATCTGAGTAAGTTCTTGAATCTGGCTGACTAAGAGCTGACCAGGATTTGGCCCTAAACCTGTTGGATTCATGAGGCCGATAAACTCTCACAAAACTGAATGAAAAAAAATTAAACCCCGTTTAATTTTAAGTTTTGGTATGGCCGGTAATAATGTTATGATTCCAGCACTCTGGTCAGAGAAGATCTTATGGCAAGGACTGGAGCACTGGAACGGAATGCTGGGGAAGGGAGCAGGACAGGAAAATAGCCCCTGGCGCCCTAACTCTGTTGTCTCACCCGTGTTGTCAGAAATCCCCTGCGAGACTATGGTTTCTTGAGCCCTTGGCAGCCGCGTTTGAAGGGCGGATTATGTCTGCCCAACTTCGATGCCCCCCAGTCTTAATGAGAGACAAAGGGAAACCCGAGACAGGGTGATAACAAGAGGCCCTCTAACTAAACAACCAGGCCAGGGGCTAAGCAAACTCAAAACTATAATATGTGCGGAGAAACCGCCAGGAAAAAGGACAACCAAAATATCCACTTGTCCAATTCTCCTACCCGGCACCGCCAAGTACCAGAGAGGACTTGTGGAAGCGGAACCCTCCACAAATGCTCCAAACACAAAATATAAAAGGTAAAGCGGCTGAGCCGCAACACACGGCAGAGCCGCAACTCACGAACACCACTGGATATAAAACGGTGATCAGTCAGGACTCCAGGGAACCAAACGACCTCTTGGGATGAGATGACAACTCCCGAATACCGGACTTCTGCGGACTGGAATGACCGGATACAGCAGGACTGGAAACAGACTCTCAGCAAACAAAGGCAGCATGCAGGAAGCTATTACCGGCGTCTGTGAGAAGCCCTGGGAGTGTATTTAACAAGGAGTCCTCCAATCAGCTGCTAAAGGCTGATTAGAATAAATGCCGTGCAGCTGCCTTGCTGCACGGCCAGAGAGCAGGTGAATATCTTAATTTCCTAAAGCCTAGCAACGGGGAACGCGGTCCGCCAGTGGCGTCCCCATTGCTAGGGTCCGTGCGGCTCAGCGCGCCCGGCGTCTAGCGTTGCTAATGAGCCGGCGGCTGTACGTGCACGGCGTCTCTAGTTGCTAGGCGCCGGGCCGCGCAGACCATCAAGCGGACCCCGGCGCCTAACAGTATGACTCCCAAAAACAACAACCGCGTCATTGGGACCAACTGCGATTTTGGCAAGTTTAGGAGCCAACCATGTTGTTGAAGAACTGTCAGGGAGAGTGCAATGTTTTGCACCAACTGGTCCCTGGATCTCGCCTTTATCAGGAGATCATCCAAGTACGGGATAATTGTGACTCCTTGCTTGCGAAGGAGAACCATAATTTCCGCCATCACCCTGGTGAAAATCCTCGGAGCCGTGGACAGACCAAACGGCAATGTCTGAAATTGGTAATGACAATCCTGAATTGCAAACCTTAGGTAGCTTGAGGCAGTGGCTAAATGGGAACATGTAAGTAGGCATCCTTAATGTCTACCAAAACCATGAAATCTCCGTCCTCCGGACTGGAGATCACTGCCCTGAGAAATTCCATCTTGAAATTGAATTTCTTTAGGAAGAAATTGAGGGATTTCAGATTTAAGATTGGTCTGACTGAGCCGTCCGGCTTCGGGACCACGAAGAGGCTTGAATAAAGACCTTCTCCCTGCTGACTAAGGCCAATTTGAACAATCGGTGAGGGGGAACGTCTTGAAACCCCAGTTTGTACCCTTGGGACACTATTTGTAAAACCCACGAGTCCAGGTCCGAATGAATCCAGAACTGACTGAAGAGTTTTAGACGTGCCCCCACTGGTGTGGGCTCCTGCAAGAAAGCCCCAGTGTCATGCAGTGGATTTGGCAGAAGCAGAGGACAATCTCTGGTCCTGCGATCTTGAAGAGGCTACAGACCTCTTCCTTTTCCTTCCTCTACCTGCAAAGAAAGGGGAATCTTAACTTCTTGCATATCTATTGGGCCAAAATGACTGCGGTAGATAATGATGCGTCTTCATCCGTTGAGAGGGAACATAGGGCAAGAAGGTTGACTTACCATTGAAATGAGGATGCATCTTGCTGCCTTTCCAATGAAGCAAGTTTAATTTAGTAATAGGTGAAAAACCATCCTTACAAAGGTGTTAATCAGAGACTTGGCTTTGTGGACACTTTTCAGAGAACAAATTTGTTAGCATAAAAATAAAGCCAGAAAATGAAGAGCTGTTTAATCACTCAATTGGATTTTTCTGCCAGCATATTTCTTTTTCTCTGCAACCCACTGCTAAATTGTGCTTCCTAGATGTTTTTATAAAATCACTGAATCAAATCTAACTCTGATTACATCAGAGAAGGCCAGGTACCCTACACCATAACAGGGGGTATGAAATTTGACTTGTCTACTTAAAGATCACCAAAATCTGATAACAAGGTCAATTACGTCCCCGGGTGGGATTGAACCACCAACCTTTTGGTTAATAGCCATACATACTAACTGATTGCGCCACAGAGATACTTTGCAAAAGTTCATACTGACAAAGGCTAATAAGCATTCATCTAAAACGTTTCCTAGAAAAACTTTAAAAAGTCAATAATCTGGAGAGTTTTTGTAAGATGTTTCTTCCATCAACCAACGAAGAAACACATTGGTACTTTCCCATGATGAGTGAGTGCTTCAGGATCTCTTGCACTTACATGTGCAGCAGAGTGCTGCAATGGAAGCATGCTGGGCCCATAAGCCAGAGGTAGGCAGATTGAAACTATCCTCTGCTATATGCATTTTTTTTTGTTAATTAAAGTAATCCAAAACTGGGATTGATATTTTGTCTCTTTTATTTTTACTTAAAGTACAATAACTTTTACCATTTATTTTGTTTTAATAGTATATTGACAGTATTGTTTTCTTTCAAAAATCCACTTCATTTTCTTTACCCTATTATTAAAATGGTAATTGACAAAAACAAACTACATTGTCACCAGAAGAGCAATACAAAATGTACAAGTGATATATTAAAATCATCTTTCCAGCTTGAATTTCAATGATGCATTGGGGCAACGATTTTGTGAGAAACATCTTCACCCTTAAATAAAGATTTTCGTAATTTCTTACCTGTGTGCTAATTAGATATCACCTTGTTTTCACATTAAACAGACTTCCACATGAGAAAGCAGCAAGGATGCAGTGGCGTTAATGTTTCCTGGTGTCAACCTGTATTATTTCAGTAGACATTGAAATGAGGATGCATCTTGCTGCCTTTCCAATGAAGCAAGTTTAATTTAGTAATAGGTGAAAAACCATCCCTACAAAGGTGTTAATCAGAGACTTGGCTTTGTGGACACTTTTCAGAGAACAAATTTGTTAGCATAAAAATAAAGCCAGAAAATGAAGAGCTGTTTAATCACGCAATTTGATTTTTTTGCCAGCATATTTCTTTTTCTCTGCAACCCACTGCTAAATTGTGCTTCCTAGATGTTTTTATAAAATCACTGAATCAAATCTAACTCTGATTACATCAGAGAAGGCCAGGTACCCTACACCATAACAGGGGGTATGAAATTTGACTTGTCTACTTAAAGATCACCAAAATCTGATAACAAGGTCAATTAGGTCCCTGGGTGGGATTGAACCACCAACGTTTTGGTTAATAGCCGTACATACTAACTGATTGCGCCACAGAGACACTTTGCAAAAGTTCATACTGACAAAGGCTAATAAGCATTCATCTAAAACGTTTCCTAGAAAAACTTTAAAAAGTCAATAATCTGGAGAGTTTTTGTAAGATGTTTCTTCCATCAACCAACGAAGAAACACATTGGTACTTTCCCATGATGAGTGAGTGCTTCAGGATCTCTTGCACTTACATGTGCAGCAGAGTACAGCAATGGAAGCATGCTGGGCCCATAACCCAGAGGTAGGCAGATTGAAACTATCCTCTGCTATATGCATTTTTTTGTTTGTTAATTAAAGTAATCCAAAACTGGGATTGATATTTTGGCTCTTTTATTTTTACTTAAAGTACAATAACTTTTACCATTTTAATTTGTTTTAATAGTATATTGACAGTATTGTTTTCTTTCAAAAATCCACTTCATTTTCTTTACCCTATTATTTAAATGGTAATTTACAAAAACAAACTACATTGTCACCAGAAGAGCAATTCAAAATGTACAAGTGATATATTAAAATCATCTTTCCAGCTTGAATTTCAATGATGCATTGGGGCAACGATTTTGTGAGAAACATCTTCACCCTTAAATAAAGATTTTCTTAATTCCTTACCTGTGTGCTAATTAGATATCACCTTGTTTTCACATTAAACAGACTTCCACATGAGAAAGCAGCAAGGATGCAGTGGCGTTAATGTTTCCTGGTGTCAACCTGTATTATTTCAGTAGACATTGAAATGAGGATGCATCTTGCTGCCTTTCCAATGAAGCAAGTTTAATTTAGTAATAGGTGAAAAACCATCCCTACAAAGGTGTTAATCAGAGACTTGGCTTTGTGGACACTTTTCAGAGAACAAATTTGTTAGCATAAAAATAAAGCCAGAAAATGAAGAGCTGTTTAATCACTCAAATGGATTTTTTTGCCAGCATATTTCTTTTTCTCTGCAACCCACTGCTAAATTGTGCTTCCTAGCTGTTTTTATAAAATCACTGAATCAAATCTAACTCTGATTACATCAGAGAAGGCCAGGTACCCTACACCATAACAGGGGGTTTGAAATTTTGACTTGTCTACTTAAAGATCACCAAAATCTGATAACAAGGTCAATTACATACCTGGGTGGGATTGAACCACCAACCTTTTGGTTAATAGCCGTACACACTAACTGACTGCGCCACAGAGACACATTGTGAAAGTATATACTGACAAGGGCTAATAAGCATTCATCTAAAACGTTTCCTAGAAAAACTTTAAAAAGTCAATAATCTGGAGAGTTTTTGTAAGATGTTTCTTCCATCAACCAACGAAGAAACACATTGGTACTTTCCCATGATGAGTGAGTGCTTCAGGATCTCTTGCACTTACATGTGCAGCAGAGTACAGCAATGGAAGCATGCTGGGCCCATAACCCAGAGGTAGGCAGATTGAAACTATTCTCTGCTATATGCATTTTTTTTTGTTTGTTAATTAAAGTAATCCAAAACTGGGATTGATATTTTGGCTCTTTTATTTTTACTTAAAGTACCATAACTTTTACCATTTTAATTTGTTTTAATAGTATATTGACAGTATTGTTTTCTTTCAAAAATCCACTTAATTTTCTTTACCCTATTATTTAAATGGTAATTGACAAAAACAAACTACATTGTCACCAGAAGAGCAATTCAAAATGTACAAGTGATATATTAAAATCATCTTTCCAGCTTGAATTTCAATGATGCATTGGGGCAACGATTTTGTGAGAAACATCTTCACCCTTAAATAAAGATTTTCTTAATTCCTTACCTGTGTGCTAATTAGATATCACCTTGTTTTCATATTAAACAGACTTCCACATGAGAAAGCAGCAAGGATGCAGTGGCGTTAATGTTTCCTGGTGTCAACCTGTATTATTTCAGTAGACATTGAAATGAGGATGCATCTTGCTGCCTTTCCAATGAAGCAAGTTTAATTTAGTAATAGGTGAAAAACCATCCCTACAAAGGTGTTAATCAGAGACTTGGCTTTGTGGACACTTTTCAGAGAACAAATTTGTTAGCATAAAAATAAAGCCAGAAAATGAAGAGCTGTTTAATCACGCAATTTGATTTTTTTGCCAGCATATTTCTTTTTCTCTGCAACCCACTGCTAAATTGTGCTTCCTAGATGTTTTTATAAAATCACTGAATCAAATCTAACTCTGATTACATCAGAGAAGGCCAGGTACCCTACACCATAACAGGGGGTATGAAATTTGACTTGTCTACTTAAAGATCACCAAAATCTGATAACAAGGTCAATTACGTCCCCGGGTGGGATTGAACCACCAACCTTTTGGTTAATAGCCATACATACTTTCTGATTGCGCCACAGAGATACTTTGCAAAAGTTCATACTGACAAAGGCTAATAAGCATTCATCTAAAACGTTTCCTAGAAAAACTTTAAAAAGTCAATAATCTGGAGAGTTTTTGTAAGATGTTTCTTCCATCAACCAACGAAGAAACACATTGGTACTTTCCCATGATGAGTGAGTGCTTCAGGATCTCTTGCACTTACATGTGCAGCAGAGTACTGCAATGGAAGCATGCTGGGCCCATAAGCCAGAGGTAGGCAGATTGAAACTATCCTCTGCTATATGCATTTTTTTTGTTAATTAAAGTAATCCAAAACTGGGATTGATATTTTGTCTCTTTTATTTTTACTTAAAGTACAATAACTTTTACCATTTATTTTGTTTTAATAGTATATTGACAGTATTGTTTTCTTTCAAAAATCCACTTCATTTTCTTTACCCTATTATTAAAATGGTAATTGACAAAAACAAACTACATTGTCACCACAATACAAAATGTACAAGTGATATATTAAAATCATCTTTCCAGCTTGAATTTCAATGATGCATTGGGGCAACGATTTTGTGAGAAACATCTTCACCCTTAAATAAAGATTTTCTTAATTCCTTACCTGTGTGCTAATTAGATATCACCTTGTTTTCACATTAAACAGACTTCCACATGAGAAAGCAGCAAGGATGCAGTGGCGTTAATGTTTCCTGGTGTCAACCTGTATTATTTCAGTAGACATTGAAATGAGGATGCATCTTGCTGCCTTTCCAATGAAGCAAGTTTAATTTAGTAATAGGTGAAAAACCATCCCTACAAAGGTGTTAATCAGAGACTTGGCTTTGTGGACACTTTTCAGAGAACAAATTTGTTAGCATAAAAATAAAGCCAGAAAATGAAGAGCTGTTTAATCACTCAAATGGATTTTTTTGCCAGCATATTTCTTTTTCTCTGCAACCCACTGCTAAATTGTGCTTCCTAGCTGTTTTTATAAAATCACTGAATCAAATCTAACTCTGATTACATCAGAGAAGGCCAGGTACCCTACACCATAACAGGGGGTTTGAAATTTTGACTTGTCTACTTAAAGATCACCAAAATCTGATAACAAGGTCAATTACGTACCTGGGTGGGATTGAACCACCAACCTTTTGGTTAATAGCCGTACACACTAACTGATTGCGCCACAGAGACACATTGCGAAAGTATATACTGACAAGGGCTAATAAGCATTCATCTAAAACGTTTCCTAGAAAAACTTTAAAAAGTCAATAATCTGGAGAGTTTTTGTAAGATGTTTCTTCCATCAACCAACGAGCAGAGGATAGTTTCAATCTGCCTACCTCTGGGTTATGAGCCCAGCATGCTTCCATTGCTGTACTCTGCTGCACATGTAAGTGCAAGAGATCCTGAAGCACTCACTCATCGTGAGTGCTTCAGGATCTCTTGCACTTACATGTGCAGCAGAGTACAGCAATGGAAGCATGCTGGGCTCATAACCCAGAGGTAGGCAGATTGAAACTATCCTCTGCTGTATGCTTTTTTTTTTTGTTAATTAAAGTGATCCAAAACTGGGATTGATATTTTGGCTCTTTTATTTTTACTTAAAGTACAATAACTTTTACCATTTTAATTTGTTTTAATAGTATATTGACAGTATTGTTTTCTTTCAAAAATCCACTTCATTTTCTTTACCCTATTATTAAAATGGTAATTGACAAAAACAAACTACATTGTCACCAGAAGAGCAATACAAAATGTACAAGTGATATATTAAAATTATCTTTCCAGCTTGAATTTCAATGATGCATTGCGGCAACGATTTTGTGAGAAACATCTTCACCCTTAAATAAAGATTTTCTTAATTCCTTACCTGTGTGCTAATTAGATATCACCTTGTTTTCACATTAAACAGACTTCCACATGAGAAAGCAGCAAGGATGCAGTGGCGTTAATGTTTCCTGGTGTCAACCTGTATTATTTCAGTAGACATTGAAATGAGGATGCATCTTGCTGCCTTTCCAATGAAGCAAGTTTAATTTAGTAATAGGTGAAAAACCATCCCTACAAAGGTGTTAATCAGAGACTTGGCTTTGTGGACACTTTTCAGAGAACAAATTTGTTAGCATAAAAATAAAGCCAGAAAATGAAGAGCTGTTTAATCACTCAAATGGATTTTTTTGCCAGCATATTTCTTTTTCTCTGCAACCCACTGCTAAATTGTGCTTCCTAGCTGTTTTTATAAAATCACTGAATCAAATCTAACTCTGATTACATCAGAGAAGGCCAGGTACCCTACACCATAACAGGGGGTTTGAAATTTTGACTTGTCTACTTAAAGATCACCAAAATCTGATAACAAGGTCAATTACGTACCTGGGTGGGATTGGAACCACCAACCTTTTGGTTAATAGCCGTACACACTAACTGATTGCGCCACAGAGACACATTGTGAAAGTATATACTGACAAGGGCTAATAAGCATTCATCTAAAACGTTTCCTAGAAAAACTTTAAAAAGTCAATAATCTGGAGAGTTTTTGTAAGATGTTTCTTCCATCAACCAAAGAAGAAACACATTGGTACTTTCCCATGATGAGTGAGTGCTTCAGGATCTCTTGCACTTACATGTGCAGCAGAGTACAGCAATGGAAGCATGCTGGGCCCATAACCCAGAGGTAGGCAGATTGAAACTATTCTCTGCTATATGCATTTTTTTTTGTTTGTTAATTAAAGTAATCCAAAACTGGGATTGATATTTTGGCTCTTTTATTTTTACTTAAAGTACAATAACTTTTACCATTTTAATTTGTTTTAATAGTATATTGACAGTATTGTTTTCTTTCAAAAATCCACTTAATTTTCTTTACCCTATTATTTAAATGGTAATTGACAAAAACAAACTACATTGTCACCAGAAGAGCAATTCAAAATGTACAAGTGATATATTAAAATCATCTTTCCAGCTTGAATTTCAATGATGCATTGGGGCAACGATTTTGTGAGAAACATCTTCACCCTTAAATAAAGATTTTCTTAATTCCTTACCTGTGTGCTAATTAGATATCACCTTCTTTTCATATTAAACAGACTTCCACATGAGAAAGCAGCAAGGATGCAGTGGCGTTAATGTTTCCTGGTGTCAACCTGTATTATTTCAGTAGACATTGAAATGAGGATGCATCTTGCTGCCTTTCCAATGAAGCAAGTTTAATTTAGTAATAGGTGAAAAACCATCCCTACAAAGGTGTTAATCAGAGACTTGGCTTTGTGGACACTTTTCAGAGAACAAATTTGTTAGCATAAAAATAAAGCCAGAAAATGAAGAGCTGTTTAATCACGCAATTTGATTTTTTTGCCAGCATATTTCTTTTTCTCTGCAACCCACTGCTAAATTGTGCTTCCTAGATGTTTTTATAAAATCACTGAATCAAATCTAACTCTGATTACATCAGAGAAGGCCAGGTACCCTACACCATAACAGGGGGTATGAAATTTGACTTGTCTACTTAAAGATCACCAAAATCTGATAACAAGGTCAATTACGTCCCTGGGTGGGATTGAACCACCAACCTTTTGGTTAATAGCCATACATACTAACTGATTGCGCCACAGAGACACTTTGCAAAAGTCCGTACTGACAAAGGCTAATAAGCATTCATCTAAAACGTTTCCTAGAAAAACTTTAAAAAATCAATAATCTGGAGAGTTTTTGTAAGATGTTTCTTCCATCAATCAACGAAGAAACACATTGGTACTTTCCCATGATGAGTGAGTGCTTCAGGATCTCTTGCACTTACATGTGCAGCAGAGTACTGCAATAGAAGCATGCTGGGCCCATAAGCCAGAGGTAGGCAGATTGAAACTATCCTCTGCTATATGCATTTTTTTTTGTTAATTAAAGTAATCCAAAACTGGGATTGATATTTTGTCTCTTTTATTTTTACTTAAAGTACAATAACTTTTACCATTTATTTTGTTTTAATAGTATATTGACAGTATTGTTTTCTTTCAAAAATCCACTTCATTTTCTTTACCCTATTATTAAAATGGTAATTGACAAAAACAAACTACATTGTCACCAGAAGAGCAATACAAAATGTACAAGTGATATATTAAAATCATCTTTCCAGCTTGAATTTCAATGATGCATTGGGGCAACGATTTTGTGAGAAACATCTTCACCCTTAAATAAAGATTTTCGTAATTTCTTACCTGTGTGCTAATTAGATATCACCTTGTTTTCACATTAAACAGACTTCCA